>NW_027498854.1:0-91792 GCF_021521415.1 Bidens hawaiensis | reverse complement strand
GTTCCCAAACCCGACACCACCAACACCAACATCACCCGACAACCCATTCGGTCCCAAAAATATCGGAGTCTTCTCAATCATCACAAGTTCATCAGCCCTAACCAAAACCTTCCTCTTCAACTCCATCAAAGACAACATATATTGCTCCAACTCATCAACCTCTATCCCATCAACCTCTTCCTCGTACCATAATAACCCGTCGCCTTTCAACACTTTCGATTCTTGTATCACCTCTCTTCGCTTCTTCTCGGCCTCTAGTTCCTTCGATACCTCCATGTAATGCTCGTTAAACGTCGAACCTTCTAGCACTGATAATCCATTAATATCATTATTATTAATATTATTAATAATATTATCATTATTACCACTACTACTTCTGCTACTACCACTACTGTTATTATTATTATAAATAGTAATATTAGTAATATTATTATTGTTGTTATTATTATTATAAATAGTAATATTAGTAATATTATTATTGTTGTTGTTGTTGCTGCTGTTGTTGTTGAGATAACGGTCAATGATGACGTCAGCCTTGGGGTGGCCAAAAGCGAAGAAGCGGCCACCCGGGGAGTTAACAAGAATGGCGATACGGGCACCGGTCAAGATGCAAAGTTCACTAGCTTTCTTGAAAAGGCCGGACCGGCGTTTCGAGAAGGTGACTTGACGGCTGTTGAGTTCTTCGATCTTCTTGATCTCGATCTTTTTACGGCCTTGAGAGGTTTTCTTCTTGATGATGTTATTCATGGTGGTGTGGAGGCTGTTGAAACTGGTGGTGGTAATATTATTATTATTATTATAATTATTATTATTATGATTGTTAGTGTTCATGATATTCATGGGGATGAATATTATTATGTAATGGTTATTGTTAATGTATAAGGTTAAGGGTGAATTAGGGTTGTGAATGGTGTTGAATATTTATATGAAATTGAAGAATTAGTTAAGACGTTGGTTATTGTTTAAGGGAAAATCTCGAAAATTATGATTGTCAAAGATTTTGTCTTAAATAGGGGATTAGTGGTAAAAGGAAGGTTGTTACTTATTATTATTACATGGAGAAATTTTCGATTGGTTAATTATTATTATTATTATTATTATTATTATTATTATTATTATTATTATCAACTTTTTTTCTGTTTTAGCTATATTTCGTTTAATTAAGTTATTAAATGGTAGTTGTTTAATGAATACTGTTTTTTTAGAACATCAATTTTCTTGTATTTATGTTACCGCATTTTTAAAATTGAAGAACCATGTTGACCCGCTCTGGCCAGACCATGTTATCTTAATCGGGTTCATGATGTCTTTAGAGTTTAGATTAGACGTTCCTCCGGGAAACCATACCGTCGGCTACCACTTGACAGTCATTGTGCCGTCACAAGAGTATAACACTCATGTGTAATACACAGTGGGACGAAAACCCAGACAGTTTCGAGATTCGAACTAACAACATCAAAAGGCCTAGCTTAAATCTTTTATTGTCAATATTTACCTCAAGTAACACCAGTGAAAATTGAACTTAATTCTCCATTAAAAAAATCCCATTGTGTCTCACACTTCCTATCACTAGACCTCATTAATAAACTACAAATTGGCATTCAAGCATTTCTCATTTAAAAATTAAACTTAGGGAGAATACTTGTAAAAAATTGAATGATATTTATCAGATTAATTAGTTTTTATGATCATAAAAAGATTCGTCCGTACACGTAGGTAATAAATATAATGAATTTACGCGTGTGTAACAAATTATAATATGTAAATTAACACCCCTAACCCACCACACACCAAGCTTGATAAGATTTTCATTTATAAGGCCATAGGGTATACTCTAACCCATTTTAACTCCATACAAATTCAACATCACTTATTTTTTTCTCTTTCACTCTATGTCATCCAAAGGAAATGGTTTAACCCCCATTTAACACATAATTAATATAACAAATCAATTAGTAATTAATACATAATTAATGCATATTGTTCTTTTTAACCCTTTAAAAGCATAACTCATGGGCCATTTTAACACACTTAACACAAGTGGGGAGTGGTTTAATCTATCTTTAAAGTGTCATGTCACTTTAACCTATGTATAGGTATGAGTATACCCCATGGCCTAAGCGCCACAGCCCTCATCAATTTACTTTTACACGGTTTTCCAGACTAACGTTACAATCCTAATCGGTTAAAAACCGGTATACTACAGTCTGGTTTGTAACTGATATTGACTTTAGGTTAGAGGTTAATTGGTTACTAATCAAACCGAACCGATTATATAGGTTAGGGATTTCCCACTAACAACCCGGTTAGAAATCGTAACCAGTTATTGGCAATAACAAAAGGTTAATTGGTTACTAATCAAACCGAACCGATTACATAGGTTAGGGATTTCCCACTAACAACCTGGTTAGAAATCGTTACAGGTTATTGGTAATAACATATTTTTGATTGTTCGACCACTAACTAGTTACAAGCGAGTGAGTTAACTATTTCAGATATCAAATACAACGATTTTCACAAGAATTTCAACACTACATATAAACTAATCTATTTAAAAATTTCAGAGCTAGACGTATCACGTTTGATAACTAATTGGTCAATGCGACAAATTGAGTCTTCTACCAAAAGTCTACGAGCCATCTTTTCATTTACAACCTATCAACAAATTAGGTGGCATTGTTCTCGTATTACAAGACATGTCTTACAATCTATCACGGTCCTCGCACTTTAATAACAAAGAATTTTCGAAGGCTAAAGTTTCAAGCAACTTTTTAAAGATTTTACAACGAATGTTTATAAGTATAACAGGTATGAAAATATACAATATCACTCAACTTAATTTCTGATATAACAAAATATGTAAACTTAGTTACAAGTATCATGTGATAACAATTCACTAAATTGGATTGTGCATGTTTAGAATCTTGATTCTTGGCATGTGACTTAAAGTACATATTCAGATTTCAATGCACTCTTTATTGCGTCAAATTTCTCTTCAAAATTCATTGAGTTTTAAAGCTTTGACCATTCTAGTCATTTGCGATTTTTTTAACAACCAACAAAATTTCACTAAAGAAAAACTAGCAAGATGTTAGATACATCAAACCAGAAGTCTAAAAGAGAAACAACTAGCCAAACAACCAACACGAACAAACAAACAAAATAAAACCGGATTTTGCTCGTTTGTCATTGAGTTTTAAAGCTTTTACCATTCTAATCGTTTGCCATTTAATTGCTTTCTATTTGTTGATTGTGTGTTTCGATCTTCACATGGAGATGGGTATCTTTTATTTTTGTCTTAATGTTTCTTTTATTTGAGAATTGTATAACGTATTCAGTTGATAACTTTTTTCACTACACACATTTAATAAACTCATAACTCGTTTTTAGTAAATAACCTATTTACATATTCTAGGTTAATTCTTACATTGTATTTAAATTTTGGTCTAGATCGATTAGTTTGATTTCTTGACACATAATGTTGTTCGTTTGTTCACGCGTTAACCGATTTTGATTCTATTTATTTACTTGGCTGAGATGTTTCTTGATAAAACCGGATTTTGGCACATCAACAGGTACCACAATAACCTTCAATGCCAAAATCATATCCATGCATAATTTAAATGTTACGAATGGGCTATATGAGGAGTAAGCGACTAAAATTATAATCCCGGAGCATATACTTAGTGCATATATATATATATATATATATATATATATATATATATATATATATTACTCTGCCTTTTATTGGTTTTTAGTTTGTATAAAACCCGTTGGTTAGTTTTATTGGTAATTCTGAACCGTATTCACTGGTTGGTTGAATATGAAATGAGCTAAGTTGACAAACTGGCCAAGTTAGTCTAGATCATCAAGTTAGTTAGATCTATACCGAGTGTTATGGGCGCAACCGGCTTTCATGTCACCATGACGGCAGGACGTCAAACACCATTACACTTAAAAGAAAGGAGGAACTAACCCCCCACCCCCCCCCCCCCCCCCACCCTCACTCGTTGTCATTCCACTAACATGCGTTAAAGCAACATATCAACCCAAGTTCTATTTTTTGATTGGTCCAACTAATACAAGCTTTTGTCACCTTTCTAATACAAGCATTTAGTTAACTAACCCTTTCACTCTCAAGTTTGATGGGTTAGTTAATTCCTCACTAAATGTGACAGTGACGTGATGACATTTTTGGTTAACTGACCCCTTTTCATAACACTTAGTTTTAAGATGTTTTTTTTAACAATAGAGGATCTCACGTGTAAACCTACCATGTCATGGGCTATGTCCAAGGTCGACTCTTCGACCACTGTGAGATCGTACCCCCTGTAGGGTTCGAACATAAGATTAAAACCATGATTTGTCCTTTCGCCCAGATGTCCGTCGAATCGGCCCGGACGGGAATCAAACGTGCGTCTCCACCAAGAAGTACATACCTCTTACCATTGAACCAAATTGCCAGGACAGTCGGTCGTAACATGTTAACTAGATGTTAAAATTTACTTGTTATTTTGTTTTATAAAATAGAAAAATGATTATTACAAAACATGGCTAACATGAGACTAGCTTACTTGTTTGCGTTTCTTACATCTTAATGGACAATCGTAAGTTCAAACCCATGCAAGGGTGTAAATTATTTGGAATTTTAAGTCGTTAAAAATATAAAATTACGTGTGCGAAGGGACAGACATTTCAGAAGTTGATGAAACATAGGCGAGTGAGCCCACCCCGTACGTACATCCATCTAATCCACTGCAATTCACGGACTTGGAGATTGAGAAAAGAAATGACAACCAAACACTAGCAAACCCCACCATGTCTCTATCGATGTTAACGTTTTGAACTTATTAGTACTTGTTATAATAATATATATAATGTATTATTGACTATTCTTAAAATTAACTTTCTATGTGGAAACTTTTCATCTAGACTTTTCATCTCTCTTCATCAAGCTTAAAAGTATATTTTAAAATCCGTCACATTAATTCGTTTCATCATTTTATTTCACCAAGAATATTATTACGTAAGTCATAAACCAAGATTGGTTAGAAAAGCTAGCAAAAATTAAAGACACGCGTTACATGAATAAAAGAAGGTTTTTAAGCCACTCGATCAATCAACTGATGTTTACTTTGTCATTCCTATTAACGATCCACGTATATAAATGAATTTTGAAAATTCAAATAGAAAATGAGAGCTTTCTTCAAATCACTAGATCGGAAAATGGTCTCGTTCCTATCTGTCCATCGGACATTAACACCCACCAAGAAGAAAACACAATCATTGCAACTATGTCTTATCTTTTTTGGTTCGACTAGCTAGTGTTGTGATCAATTAAGTTGAAACATATAATGGAGACACACTCGTGATGCCTAACTTATTGCTTATGTAGAGACTTGCTTTATTACAAGCATAGCCTTGTTCCGGTTTGACAATTAACGTATTTTTAAGAGTTATGGTTTCCAATTTAAATTTAACAACGAATACATGTTATTTGCGTTTTTTGAAGATTTCTCTTGTAGTTTTGAAATCAAAAATCAAAATCCAGGTTTTAATTTTGGTTTAACAATTTTATGGTTTCTAACCATTAAAATCACTCAAATTATAACATTGTTTCATTATAATGAAAATTTTCACGCGGTAGTTTAGACTTAACATAAATAAAAAAATTTTATATAATATTAAGTATAATTTACTAGGTAATAATCTAATATATTTGAGGGTCAAGTTATTCTACAAAGGGGAATAAAAATGAGAAAGATGTGAAGCCATAATTAATTGATATGTACGTGTCAAGTAAGGATCAAAAGAAAAAGGGTATAGAGGTAATTGTACACGTTTTATCTCTCCACATGCAAGGCACATGTTAATACCTCTATCATTTTATAACTTTTATAACTTTTTCATATGATATTTTTTTTTAAAATAAAATTCACCATAATAACAAACGTTTTTTTACCTTTAATATGAGTATAATTTTGTTATATAAGACTAAAAAATAATTTACGTCATTGTGTCTTTTTACTTACCATTGTGTCTTTTTTCTTCATTATGTCTTTATGTTTATTATTGTGTTTTTTCGCCATTGTTTCTTTCAACTGACATTGTATTTTTTTAATACTAATAACATCGTTGTGTAATACTAATATGTAAATGTAATGAAAAATACCAACGAATTATCTAATACTAAACACAATGATGAATACATATTACACATTAAGGGGGTGTTTGGTAGAGGGAATTGAGGGGTGAGAAATGGAATTGGAAAGAATTCTCTTGTTTGTTTATGAAAGAAATAGGTGAGAAATGGAAATAAACCATTTCCATTTCTCTGATTTTGTTTCTCTAAAAAAAGCGGAGAATTAGATTTCTAGGGTTTCATTTCTCAGCCTCACTCTCTCACGCCTCTCCCTGCTGTTCGATCTACAGCAGCAAACTCACGCCTCTCCCTGCTGTTCGATCAACTTGCAGCCTCTAATCACCCACAAATCATCTCCAATCCAAGAACCAAGTTCGTATTCGCGATCCTTGCTTCGATTCCAACGATCCTAGGTATGAAACTTTCATTTTTTCGACTTTCTTATGCTCGACCAGACCTAAACCTCGATCCAAACTCAGCTGCTGATGTCGATTGTTATCGTGGGATGTTTGTATGTTGTTGGTAATCGATTTAGATATGTTAGATTTCAATGGTTTATGTTTAATTCGACTCTTGATGAAATCTTTGATGTCTAGGTTGGGAATTGAACATTATATGGTATGAAATTGATGAGTTTGAATCATGAATTTTATGTTAGAATGATATTTAGATGCTAGGTTGAATGTTGGAACCGATAAATTGAATGTTTACATGTGTTGCTTGAATGCTGTTGCTGATGAAATCTGTAATGCTGTTTTGTTCAAACAATATTTTGATCATAACAGATGCAAATTGATCGTTTCTTGAGTCTAACATTAAGTTCAAAGAGTCTAGTTTCAAACCCCACTGGTTTCGTAATTTTTAGAGAAGTTTTGATTACCCAAACGTGAAAAATAAAACCGAAGGTCAAATCTGTTTTTGACTGACAGATTTTAGGTCCACTTCTAAAGAGCATAACTCTCTTGCTTTTGAAGTTTTAGACTTCATTCCTCTTTCTAATGAACATTTTAAGTGTCTAGAATATTTCCCAATTGGCCTTGTATGCAAATCCTAAGTAGTCAATTTTTGAGAAATTTTGACATTTACAAACTCTGAACAGTAAGTTTTAGATACCTTTGATAATTAGCATTTTAGTTGAAAACCTTATGCATACTTTAAAATTTTGAGAAAAATATATAAACACCTAGAGATGTTGAAGTTTCTGTGAAAATATTTTCATAATTTATTTCAATTGTTTTGTTGATAAATAAATCTATATTTACAAACTCAAATCTGACCAAAAAACTCAGATTTCTACATATCAACAAATCATCACTTTTTACACCATTTTTATCTAGAAATTGACTTGTAACTCACATGGAAACCTTAGGGATCTTGTATAACATTGACTTGTAACTCACATGGAAACTTGGATGTTCAATTTCATCCAAAATAACATATATATTGATGTAAACATTGGCAATTAAACAACATTCAGCAAGTCAGTGAATAAAGTAGCATGTAATCATTTTTCTTGCTTTCATGATCACTTTGTTGCTAATATTTGGATTATATTTTGGAGTTATTTGCTTTTCTTGAATTTTCTTATATTTTTATGTGTAGATGGCAAGATCACCTTCCAGACAAAGAATAGTTGCCATAGGTGCATTTTATGTCATTTATGTTACGATTCGTTGGTGGATGTTGTGTACTTATCATTTGCGTCGGTCGATTGAGTCAATGACTTTACGTACAAAATATTTAATGAGTTACCATAATAGGCGTGAAAACATGGTGAGGATGGTTTATGAAATTGATGTTACGAGTGTTGTTAACATAAGAATGAATATACATGCATTTACAACACTTTGTGATATGCTATAAACTAGAGGGGGACTAAAGAATAGTAAAAACATGTTAGTCGATGAGCAAGTTGCTATGTTTTTACATACCCTTGCTCATAATGCAAAGAATAAGATACTAGTCAACAGATTTCATCGGTCCGGGGAAACTGTAAGTCGGTATTTCAAGTTAGTCTTAAATGTTATATGTCGATTACACAAAAAACTCTACAAGTCACCCGTGCCAGTGCCAGATAATGAAACTGATGAAAGATGGAAATGGTTTAAGGTTAGTCAAACACATTTTTTATTAAAGATATTTTTTGCTAACATAAATTAGTAAGTAATGTTTTCTTTTAACTCAGGGTTGCTTAGGAGCATTAGATGGAACATACATTAAAGTTGAAGTCCCTGCTATTGATAGAAAACCTTATAGGACAAGAAAAGGGCAGATTTGTACTAACGTACTCGGAGTATGTACGAGAGACCTTTTATTTACGTATGTCTTAGCGGGATGGGAGGGTTCTGCAACTGATAGTAGAGTTTTGCGTGATGCAATCAGTAGACCCAATGGTCTTAAAATAACTCCGGGTATGTGATAGACAATTTTCAAAGAATATACATAGATTTAAGTATGATAATTAACATAGAGTTTATGGTTAATTGTAGGAACATACTACCTTTGTGATGCCGGTTATACAAATGGTGAAGGATTTTTAACTCCATATCGAGGTCAACGTTATCATCTTAACGATTGGTCTCGTCCTCCTACGAATGCTAAGGAGTTCTTTAATATGAGACATTCATCGGCCAGGAATGTTATAGAAAGATGTTTCGGAATGATTAAAGATAGATGGGCTATTTTGCGTGATAACTCATATCATCCCATAGAGTCCATGCCACGTATCATCATTGCTTGTTGTTTATTGCACAATTTCATACGAACAACAATGAGTGAAGACCCTCTTGATAACGAAATCCCAGTAAATCACACACAACCTGCAAATGACCATGACAATGTTATTTCTATTATTGAGCCCTCACAAGAATGGACCGATCGTAGAGACCTTCTTGCTAATGAAATGTTTAATAGTTGGACTGCGATGCGTGCGCAGCGTGCCAACAATGTTTCTTAATTATGTTTGAAAATTCTGTATTTTTTATTTGTAGAACCAAGGATGTTTCTTATTAATGTTTATTTATGCACTTTATTTGTTTCTTATTAATGTTTCTTGTTATATTTGTATTTGTAGTTACATGAATTATGATTTTTAATTGTATAATTATGCATTTGTACGTAGACATGGCAGATTCAAATATAGTGAGAGGAGTTACTCGGAGCAAGCATACCTGGACAAATGATGAAGATGCAAAGCTAATTGATGCATTAATGGAGATACATGCATCCGGAAAGTATGCTGGTGCTGACAATGGATTCAAACCAGGTTATTTAAATGGTATTCAACAATTGCTAGATGTAAGTCTTCCTAACTCTGGCCTCAAAGCAGAACCACATATAAAGTCTATGATGAAGACATGGAAGACACACTTTAGCATTGTATATGATATGGTGCATACAAGTGGGTTTGGTTGGGATGAACAAAAATGTTGTATTATTGCCGATGATAGTGTTTGGAATGAATACGTGAAGGTATATTCTAAAAAATATATTTTTTAGATTTTAAAATTTTAGTCTAATTTATTTGTAATTGTCTTGTAGTCTCACAAAGGTGCTGTGAATTTTCGTGACAAGTCATTTCCTTTCTATGACAAATTGTGTACCATATTCGGTAAGGATAGAGCTACTGGTAGTAAAGCAGTTGACCTTGGAGAAGAAGATGTTGTTCAAGAGACGCAAAAAAGCTCACCTGTTGATATTGAAGACTTTGATTTTGTTGATGAAGCCGTTCCAAATGTTGATAGATCTGAAGGACAAACAGGAAGTGTAACAAGCAAGCGCAAAAGAGGTAGAAGCACGGATGCAGATGAGATATATCGAGAGTCTTGCAAAGATATCAAGGAAGTTTTGCTTCGATTTGGGGAGATGGTGGGTGAACAACTTAGCAAAGAAGGTATGGAGGCTCGTGAAATCTATGAAAAGGTTAGTGATGAGTTGAAAGCTTTACCAGGTATCACTACGAAAAAACGGTTCAAAGCAGCTCATTTGATTGGTAAAGATGTGGATCTAGGACGTTCTTTTCTTGTGTTAACAATAGAAGAGAAAATTGAGATGGTCGAGTTGTATACCGATGGTTCAATGGGATAGTTGTGTATGGTTGAAGTATGTTTTGTATGTGAATTGGTTTTAACTATGGTTGATGTTTTTTGCTTAAAAACTATGTTTTGTATGTGAATTGGTTTGATCAATGCATATTTTGGTTGGAATTTATGCATCTTTTTATATGTTTTTTTATTTTTTAATAAATATTTGTTATGAAAAAAATACTTGTGCTAATGATAAAGTTGATATAATTCTCTGTTTATTTCCTATGTACCAAACAAGAGAAATGATTCTCAGCTATATTTCTCTACTGAAATCTCTGTACTACCAAACAGAACAGTCAATTCTCATTCTCCAGACCAATTCCCTTTCTCTGCAATTCCATTTCTCTATTCCATTTCTCTACAATTCCATTCTCTGTACCAAACACCCCCTAACATGAAACGTAAAACACAATAATGGAACATATAACACAATGACCTGAAACGTAAGACACAATGGTAAAATACATATAACACAATGACCTGAAACGTAAGACACAATGGTAAAATACATATAACACAATGACCTTAAACGTAAGACACAATGGTAAATACATATAACACAATGACCTTAAGCGTAAGACACAATGGTAAATACATATAACACAATGACCTTAAACGTAAGACACAATAGTAAATACATATAACACAATGACCATAAACGTAAAACACAATGGAATCTACATGTTACACAAGGGCTTGAACGTAATACACAATCAACATAAAGCAAATGTTGAGCACAAAGACACAGTGACAAACGAAAGACAAAATGACGTAATCTTTATTTTAATTTTTATCTTTAATATGAGTATCAGTTGAAAAACACAATGACCAAAATATATAACATAATGCATAGAAAAACTCAATTAAAAAGCACAATGGACAACCAAATAAAACAATAAAAAAAAACCCACCAACTTTTTTTTTATTTTTATATAACAATATGATATTCATATTAAAGATAAAAAAACGCTCGTTATTTTGGTAAAAAAAATTTCTTAAAAAAAACGTCGTATGAAAAAGTTATAGACGTTTTAAAATTATGGGATAATTGACATGTGCCTTGCATGTGGAAAGAGAAAGTCTTTATAAATGAGTTATTACATTCATGCTCTTCTCATCTATTTTTATTTAATTTTTATTCTTGAATTAATCTCTACCATCCAAATATAAGATTAATGGATTAGACTTTTTCTCACCCTTCTTATTTTTGTTGTCCTTTGTATTTTAACTTTACCTTATATTTGAAGTCAAATATTTTATATAAGTTAATATATATTTATTTTAATGTACTTAATAGTATTTAATACATTATATATGTAATATTATTAACTTATTATAAATATACGATATGAAATAAGTAAGTGAAGCAAGAAAATAATTTGGGAAAATTCTAAAAAATAGGCGTTTATGAATTTGTTTTTCAGGTTTTAGGTGTCATTTCAAACAAATTCCTAAAATAGGTATTATAAACTAATCGTGACGAATAGTTTATGATTGTCAACGAGTAGTTTGTATAACCAATAAAAACTTGCCATGTGTCTATAAACTAACCGTAACGACCAGTTTCACTAATCATCTACTCGTAAAGATTAAATAAGTTTAAAGCCTCGTAATCAACGCCCACGAGTAAATAAGATATCCTTTAGTCGCGACGAGCAGATTATAAAACCTTACGAGTCGCGAGTAGTTTAGCAAACTAACCATGACGATGAGTTTGATAACCAAATGCATCGAACCGACTTGTTTTTCAAAACACTAACCGGAATGGTTAGTTTGTTTGGTCAACTAGTCGTTACGAGTAGATAATGGTCAACGATTACTTTACATCCATTATACGAGTTTTTTATTGGTAATTAACTCGTCTCGATAAGTTTACATGGTAAACATTACTCATACGAGTAGTTCATATCTAGTTAACTCGTCCTGACTAGTTTACCTTGTTTATATTCCCGATACGAGTATTTTATTAGTAATTAACTCGTTCTGATAAGTTTACCAGATTTACATTACCGATACGAGTAATTTATTGGTATTTAACTCGTCGAGTCTTGTTTACCTTGTTTACATTACCGATACGAGTAGTTAATTAGTAACAAACTCGTCTTGACTAGTTTAATTATGTTTGGTAGTTACCGATGCCTTTTTTGTATCTTCACCATTTACGAACACCTCTCTCCCCGCTGTCAACCTGTCCAAAAAGATGCACGTCCATATTCCACAATCACCCGACCCATACGCCTGAACCGGAACTTTTTCAAGAATATTTTATTTAAAAAATGCGGTTTCCTAAATGTTGGGCCCAGATCATAACCTACTCCGCATACCCATGTGGGAGAACATGAAACAAGGAAAGACAAATACCCCTCTAGCTCTTGTGGCCGGATACCCGGTAGACAGTTTACAAAAGAACACACAGACATGAACAAATTACCAAAATTAACATAATTGTTGCGTATTTATTTCAATGTTAACTACCAAAAATAAGTATACATACATACGTACCTATCGTATACCGTCATCGTCAAAGAAGAGTTTGTTATCAATTAATCAGTCAAGACGAGTTTGTTACTAATTAACTACTCGTATCGATAATGTAAACAAGGTAAACTAGACGTGATGAGTTAACTACCAATAAATTACTCGTATCGGTAATGTAAATCTGGTAAACTTATCATAACGAGTTAATTACTAATAAAATACTCGTATCGAGAATATAAACAAGGTAAACTAGTCAGGACGAGTTAATTAGATATGAACTACTTGTATGAGTAATGTTTACCAGGTAAACTTATCGAGACGAGTTAATTACCAATAAAAAACTCGTATAATGGATGTAAAGTAATCGTTGACCATTATCTACTCGTAACGACTATTTGACCAAACAAACTAACAATTCCGGTTAGTGTTTTGAAAAACAAACCGGTTCGATGCATTTGGTTATCAAACTCATCGTCATGGTTAGTTTGATAAACTACTCGCGACTCTTAAGGTTTTATAATCTGCTCGTCGCGACTAAAGGATATCTTATTTACTCGTGGACGTTGATTACGAGGCTTTAAAATTATTTAATCTTTACGAGTAAATGATTAGTGAAACTGGTCGTTACGGTTAGTTTATAGACACGTGGCAAATTTTTATTAGTTATACAAACTACTCGTTGACAATCATAAACTATTCGTCACGACTAGTTTATAACACCTATTTTGAGAATTTGTTTGAAATAACACCTAAAACCTGAAAAACGTATTCATAAACGCCTTTTTTGGAAATTTTCCCAAATAATTTTGGACTAGAATATTGTGAAAAGACATAATAGTATACATCGTGTGTGTTTTTCTTTTTTTTAATGAACGACTTTAAAGTAAAAGTCAAAATTTACTCACGGAGAAGGTATCTATTGAGGTCCACTTAAGTCTCTGCCCGACCGACTTTACATTCAACCCGTGTAATATAGTTCTCTCTCTCTCTCACACACACACCTTCTGTGTGTGTTCTACTGTGTGAAATTATTCTCTCAAACCTCAATCATCGTATGTCTTCTTACTTCAATTCTTTCTCAACAAGATTCAAAGCAAAACAAGATCACTTCACTTGAATCTATATGTAATATCCAAAAACCAAACATATATGTTACGTTTTTTTTACTTTGAACAACACTTGACTTGATGAATCACATGCTCATACATCATCATCATATCTTTATCCACTTATCTATTTTTAGCTTCTTATCTTGTAACTCTTGTTATCAACTTATAAGTTTACCTCAAATTCTGTTGATCGGAAATGATGTCCGGTGATGGATTCGTTCATGACACCGACGTCACAAACCCTAACCCTACTTCGTCAAATTCGGCTAAACGAAAACGTAATCTACCTGGAAACCCAGGTAATCATTCAGTAATTAAGTACATATTAGCATAGATTGTAATTATCTTGTATTATATATGTTATGTGTCTTGTATATCTCTAGCTAGTTAAATTTATAGAATATGATTGTATATTATCACCCTTTATATAAAAAGTTTATATATCTTGATTAGTGATTTATAATAATACCATACAAGATTGTAATTATATTGTATTATACATGTTATGTATCTCTAATTATTAAATTTATATAGTATGTATATTCTCACCCCATGTGTATAGAGTTAATCTTGATCATTAATGATTTAAAGGAAATTATAATACCATAAAGATTGCAATTATCTTGTATTATATTATATATCTCTAGTTAAATTTATATAATATGATTATAAAAAGTTTGTCTTGATTAGTGATTTATAACACCATAAAACTATAAGAAGAATATTGTAACTATATATCTTGTATTATGTTATATATGTATCTCTAGTTAAATTTATAAAGTATGATATATTCTTACCCCATGTATAAAGAGTTTATCTTGATCATTAATGATTTAAAGAAATTATAAAACCATAAAGATTGTAATTCTCTTGTATTATATTATATATTATATACCTCTAGTTAAATTTATAGATTATGATTGTATATTCTCACCCTATGTATAAAGATTTTGTCTCATTAATGATTTATGGAAATTATAATTATACCATATATAAAAGATTGTAACTATCTTGAAATATATTGTACATCACTAGTTAAATTTATTAAATATGATTGTATATATATTCTCAACCTATGTATAAAGAATTTAAATACTTTTTAGAGTTTATCAAATTTGTTTCATGTTGATGTTGAGTTCTTACTGAATTGTAGATCCAGATGCAGAAATCATAGCTTTATCACCGAAGTCCTTAATGGCAACAAACCGTTTCGTGTGTGAGGTATGTAGCAAGGGGTTTCAAAGAGATCAGAATTTGCAGCTCCATAGAAGAGGACATAATTTGCCATGGAAGCTAAAGCAAAGAAATAAAAATGAAGTGGTAAGGAAGAAGGTTTACATATGTCCAGTGAAAAGTTGTGTTCATCATGAACCGTCTCGAGCTCTTGGAGATCTCACCGGCGTAAAGAAGCATTTCAGCCGGAAACATGGTGAAAAGAAGTGGAAATGCGAAAGGTGTTCGAAGAAATATGCGGTTCAATCGGATTGGAAGGCTCATGGCAAGATTTGTGGTACAAGAGAGTATACTTGTGATTGCGGAACAATCTTTTCCAGGTATAGCATTCGAGTTCTAAACTTTTATAACATGTTTTCGTCTTTTTGGTACCAGACAGTAAATAAGTCACCTTTCCAGTCCACTGCTTGGACCGGACCAGACAATGAACTGGTCATCGTGTCTGGCTGGACCAGACAACTAACTAGTCATCGGTACACTTGTAAACGAACCGAATAGGCCATGATCATGTTCATTTGTTTAATTTTAATTGAACAAACGCATGAACACGAACAATTAAACAAACAAAGTTTTTTGTTCATGTTCGTTTGTTAAGAAGATGAGTGTGTAAGTGTGTTCCTTTGTGTTTGTTTGTTAATAGTATAATTAAAGTAATGATTTACAAACGTAAACAAATGAACATAGAAGAGCGAACATAAATTAAAGGTGCGAATAACACCAACTAAAAGTAAACTTAAACATCAGCATGTTGGGCCTATAAATTTAATAACACTAGAATAAATCGTAACAATTAATATTTAATTTTATAATATACTAAACTTAATTGTTGGGGACAAAATATTTTAAATGAATTTATAGAACGTAAATAAACGAACTTAAACTAACGAACACAGATGTACATAAATGAAAGAACATAAATGGATGAACATAAAACGAACAAAATGACCATAAAACCTTTATTCATGTTCTCTCGTTTATTAAATAAACAAATATAAATGAACTTCACGTCAAACGGCCTAGTACTGAACGTTCAGCTCGTTTACATGCCTAGTTACCGGTCCACGGACCAAACTAAGAAATAACTTTTAGATTACAGTATTTTTTATGCTACATGACTCAAACCTTCCATATTTGGAAAGATAAACTAATATATATATAACCTTACATGTGTATGGCTTAACAAACAAACAAACATGACAGGAAAGATAGCTTCATAACGCATAGAGCATTTTGTGACCCCTTAACTCAAGAAAATTCAAGAACGGCGTCGTTCTCAACGCTTCAAACCGCCACGAATATTAATTTCCATAACGATTTGATGATGCTAACCGGCGGGTAACGGTAATAGGTTTATGAATCCGGGGATGAAACCAATGTTACCCCTTTGGTTGCACCATAATAATAATAATTCACTAGAAAACCCAACAATAGTTTCATCGTTATTAGGGTCATCAAGCTCAAACATTAATAATAATAATATATGGTTGAGTAGAAGTCAGGAAACAGTTGAGAATAATAATATTATGGAACTGCCACAAGGGTTATGTTTAAAACAAGAACAAGATAATAATAATAATATAGGGGATATTCAGTTGAATATTCCGTTACATAATGATTATGCTGGTTGTCATAACCCGCTGCCACGTCAGGCGCATATGTCCGCCACCGCACTTTTACAAAAGGCTACTGAAGTGGGGTCCATAAACTCAGGCGGGTTTGGGTTGTTTAGTTCGTTGAACCAATCGGATAATGTGATTGGTGGGATGTCGAATGGCGACGGGATGATGATGAGGATGATGGCGGGGTTGACGGGTGAGAACTCCGGCGGCGTTGACTTGGGTGAGGGGAGTTTGACTAGAGATTTTCTTGGAGTTGAAGTGAATGAGAGAAGAGTGTTTAGTTTGCAACAAGAGTTGATGAAGTTCACTTGTCCCATGAATGATGTTTCAAACATAGGATTTAGTGGAAATTAAGGAGAGTGTTTTGGGTCATAAGTACACTCATGTTAAAGAATATATGTAATTTTGGGATAATAAGAGTGGTATGGACAAATCCATTGGACACTAGTTTCATGAATTGTGTTTATGTGACTATGGATGACAAGGGTAGCGTTAGAGATGCTCTTATATATGGTGATTGATGAGAACAATCGAACATGACCCGACTTGTGGTCAGTTTAATAGTTTTTTCATGTACTTGGTGACGATATATTTGTTTCCGGTGAAGGGTGTAGTGTACGTAATAAGTAAAGTGGTGGTCGTAATACTATCATAGTAATTTTGTGACATTAACCTTTTGAAATATTTGATTTCATGCTGCTAAAATTGTTATCTTTAATCAATTTCTAACATTAAGTGATTAAAATTACTTATAACTTTGTTGGGTTTAGAGTTATGTGCAAATATCATGAAGTTCATTAGTGTTTTGCTATATAATAAGTAAAAATTTTCACATAGTATGATTTATATTTATTAGAATTCGATAAAGATAACAAACATGTGAAATCTAGATGTCAGCAAATTTGTGTACTTGAAGGTTTCTTATTATACCAACTTTTTTAGTGTTTGTAAATTGGGTGGTGTTGTGAAGTATATAGCAGAAACATCATAAATGATATATAAAACTTGTTAATATCTATAGATTGTAGGTATGTGAACTAGTTTAACCCAGTTTTTACCTAAACTATATATGTAGAAAAATAAAATGATGCTTTAATCATCATTGGAGTGATGAAAATGAAAGTGGACTAAATTAGTAAAATAACTAGAAAGTGTATGGATTAAGTTGCATGATTAGGCTATCTATATAGTCATATCAATATGTCTAATATTGTGTGTGTGTGTTTTTTTACGAAATTTTAAAGGTTGAGTCGTATGATTGATAATGGCGTATGGATTCAGTGGTACGACACGAGTGGAAATATTTAAATTTTTGAACGTCATTTGAAAGGACAACATAAGTTGTTATATGTTATTTGAGACGACAACATATTATAAGTTGTAAATAATATTGGTACGAAAACCAATGATTGTGAAATACAAAGATAAACCCAAACAACATTCAAATTACAACATTTGAAAACATAATCAAAAGTTAAAAATGTAAAATTCATAAGCTACTAAAAAGACTTCCTTAGAAACCATATTTACTTTATTTGTAACTTTGTCTTCCTTGTTTAATATAAGAATTTTAACACCACTATTCGCTCTTGATAAAGCTACATAAAGTTGTCGATGTGTAAACACCGGGTCTGTGAGATATATGTCAACTCTCACTAGAGATTTACCTTGACTTTTATTAATAGTCATTCCAAAACAAAATACAACTGGAAAAAACTATATTCTCTTCAATTTAATTGAAAGTTTCTTATCTGAATGTGTTAGACCATAACGAATTATATAAGTGCGATAAGCAGTATTAGTACCTGAAATATAAATAAAAAAATTAGTAAATTTTTATGAATAAATAAATTTTTATGAATATTATTAAAAAAATAGTAAATTTTTATGAATATTAGTAATAAATATATATATAAATAAATCCAAAGCTATGGTTCATTTTTATGAATAAAAAAATTAGTAAATTTTCAAAAAAAATTATTTAATATAGTTGTATTTGTAATATATAATTTCGACATAATAATACAAATTTTAAAATTAAATTGGTTAATTAGTCAACTTCCAAAACATATGAAAAGTTTTATTATTTTTGAAATAATAAAATGGTGTGTTTATTTTAAACATTAATTTTGACATTTAGGCATAAAAAATGGTCAAATATAAGAAAATGAAAATGTTTGTTGAGGTTGAAAGAGTATAGAAAGATTTAAAAGTTTGTTGCTAATTGGTCAAATTCTGTATTTAATCAGGTTTAAATGTGTTATGAATATTAAGAAAAAATTAAGATACAAACGTCTAAAAGTGTTAAACTAAAACTAAAAAACAAACATTTAAAATAACTTATTAGTGAATAAGAATTAAAGTGTCTGGCCTTGGGATCATTAATACCATGTGTCTTTGTCCATTCTTTAATTTACACACAATCATCAAAATTTTAAAAAACAAAATGTTATTTGCTTCACTCATAAGCTATATATCATTTCCGAACCTCATAAACTATAGAGCATACTTCTTTTTCAATAACTTTAAAAATGTTTTGTAACCTTAATTAAAAGTTTAAAATATGGATTTATATGATTGTATAAAAAAAGAAAATATATTAACTAATAATTAATTTTTGTTTACTTTAATAAAAACATGAAAATTAGAAATTTCAATAGAAACAATAATACATTAATTAATAATTAATTTTTTGTTAGCGTAATTAAAACAAGTATTATAAGAATCTTTATAAAAACGTAAATACATTGATTAATTAATAATAATTTATTAGTTACCTGAATTAAAACGCGATAATTAAAAATTTATAATAAAGAAATATTTGTTAACTTAAATGCACGTTTGAACTAAAATCATTTTACTCGGAACTCACATTTTCCGAACATGTTTTTGATATGTGACCTGACACTGTTTTGACAAACATTTTTAAAACAATACTATAATATAATCATTCAAAGTTTCCATATACTTTAAAATTGCTTACTTTGGTAATGCCAGTATAACATGTGAATTACATATGACATTGATGCATTTGAAAACCTCATGTTCTTCAAAATAGTTGGTTGCAACCTGATAAATTATATCTCACATTACGTGAATACTAATATCAGATCGTATTAAACATTAAAGGAATAATATTAGACATTAAACATAATTCATAATGTATGAATAAATGTGACTTTTATTATTCCATAGTTCAAATAACTTGGGTGTTATAAAAATCATTAATAGTCAATCATTTAAATTTAAAACTGCTTTGAATTCGAATTTGAAAATCATGTATATTTTAAAAACTGTTTTGAATTCGAACTCAAATTTAAAACTGCTTTTGATAATTCCTACAACAGTCGATGATATAAATTTAAGTAAACATGATAAATAAATCAATATAAAAAGATGTTATTAAGCTTAGTACCAAATGTTATGAAACTGGATCTCTTAATCTCTTGAAAATAAAAAAAGTCAACACATTTTCCTGTTTATATATGTAATAATTAAATGTTTTAATTACAATTAATTCATAAACCGGTGATTTTGCATAATTATGATAGATTGAATGATATGTAATTTTGGTAATTGAATGTGATTTTAATCCGGTCATTCAAATGATTTTAAATTTTGAGATATTTGATGAAATTATAAAAGTTAATCTCACCAATTTTATTATAGGAAGTAATTAATTTTGATAAATGACTATCATAATGTAAATTAAGAAAAGTTAGAAAACTATTAAATGATTTAATTATATTCGGAAAGAGTCTTTGAATATAATTTAAATTTGGAATAAAGTAAACTCTTAACTGAAAAGTTATTATCTAGTCATGATCAAAGTAACATTAATTATTAAGTTAAAATTTGAAATTGAAATGAAAATATTTTCAAAAATAGTGAATCAATTTTTAACTTGCCATTAATATTTAATGCTGATAATTAATAAACATTATATTCATTTTGTTTTCATAATAATAATTAGCAATAACAAAGCATATAAAGAATAATCAACTATATATCATTTTCGAATTATATAATAATCAATTGAATTACATAAATTGTGAAAAATAAATAAATACACGAATACTAACAGAAATATAAATCATTATTAAACAAAATAAAAGACATCTTATCAAAAAATCTTAAATCCATGAAATTAGCTATATCAAGTTGAGGACAATAACCTGAAATGATAAAATTAAATATTAATGTCACATAATAAATAAATTACAAATTATAAAAGATTTGAATCATGTGAAAAAAAATGTAAAATTGATGTTAAAATTTGCAACCAGAAAATTTGAATCACGTTACCGGAAAAACGAAATAGTGGAGATCTCCATTGAATCTTCGATTTTGATATATACCCTAAAGAGATTATAATAAAATCATATAATTATCAATATAAATACAAACAAAAACGGAAAAAAAATAATTGTAATTGATATAAAATCTTACCGGAATAATATGATTGTCACACCCCAACCTAAGGCGGAAATATCGGGGCGTGATCTGATTGTCACAACTCTCAAGGTTACTATCATGGAATTATAAAGCGACAATATCTAATTAATTTATTTATTATCAAACATTTATATACAACAAAATAAAGAAAATTACAAATACAAAACCAACTATTCTTGTATATGTTTTATCCTAAAGTCATATCTACGTGAGCTTCAGTTCGATAAGGAATCCAAATCTATAACCTGCAAATGCGTACAACATATATGTTTGTCAACAAAACATGTTGATTGAGTAAATCACCAGTTTTGACACAAACAAAGAAAATAATAATATATATAATGATATAAGTGAATAAAAATAGACAAAACTGTTATCTGTGAGTATAAACAATTAAATCATAGCACGTACATAAACAATCAACTATAAAAAAAGGGCTAAACCGTTGCCATGCGAATGGGCATTGGTTACCAAAAATGAGGTGTCGGTGAAACCATTGCCAATGCGATCGGGCTCTGGCCACTACGACGGTCGTATGATCATACTATAATGAGATTATGTTTGACCTCTCCGAATGCGATTCAAGTAAGCAAGTAAGCAAATAGCAAGTAACAGGCAATCATTCAATTGATACACAGCACAAAGATCACAGTTTGTGTTTGAGAAATAATAAGATAAATAATATGATAAATAGTATGCAAATGTCCCCAAAACATTTGAAAACAAGTAAAATAGGGGAGTGCTTACTCACCTGTTCGGATGAACGAAATAAGTGACGATGTGAGAACGATGAACCCTTCGGGATACACCGACAAAGATTCCTAATTAAATATAAGTAATATGAATTAATTAATAATGAGACAACACGTATAATGAATTAAAGTTTCGATGTGATTCGAGTTATATTTGGGATTAAGATGTTTATTGATTGAACGATTGATCACTACGGTTATTGGTTATTGTGAATTTATTATTATTAGTTTCAAGAAATATGAACCCTAATCCTTAAGTCGTTCAATCTGATAATCGTTAATCTAATTAATGTAAGGGTTATTGAAGTATGGACAAAAACGATCTAAAAGCATATATAAATTACCAGATTACGTTGCGAAATGATGGTGAACGACGACGAAGAGTGACGGCAAAACAACGAGTTGCTTCGATGAATTCAGAGGATCATATTCCAATTAAGCTTAGGGTTTAGATCTCGAGGGTTAGAAGGTTGTAACTGGAGGTTTAATTAGATTATTACGAACTTTAGACGGTATATTGATGAGTTAGTATAAGACGGTTTGTTAAACAATCAAATCATAGCAATAAGGATCTTGTTTCCTAATTCACTATGTCGGTTAGGCCGAATTAGGAATGTATGTTATGATGAATGATTTGATTCCAAAATTGAGGCGAGAATTAAGGTCCAAGATAACAAAGCGGGTCGCGGGTTGTCAAATGGATACGGGTAAGGGTTAATGGATCAAAAGGCATAATATTTCAGTTTGGAAACGCGTTTTCATTGATTAAATTATCCAAGAAAATCAAAATGGGTCGGGTTACGGATACAATCTTAATTGGAATTTTCGAGTTGTTACAGTCTCCCCTACTTTAGGAAATTTCGTCCCGAAATTAAAGGTTACTATAACAAACCATCAAATTTCGAGGAAAAGAAGAAGAAAAATAAAAAAAAATTAAATATAACTTTTAAAATTTTATCATAACACGGAAGTTTGAATAGTCAAAAGAACGCTCCAAATGAAAATCCGATAAGGACACTTATATATAGGATGTACCAGCGGCGTATCCACCATGTCCTTATCTTCTCTACATTTGTACCGTTATCCCGACTACTTTCAATTCTCTATTATGACACATAATTGCACGCATTATGATTTCCATGCGAGGACTTCGATAATTATGTAGGCCTCCATAATTACTTAGGTCGTCGGATGGTCCACATAACTCGTCCTATCGTGTGGTTTACAAAATACTTGAAATGCATGATTTTGTGAGAAAAGTTATTAATTTATTATAAATATGAGGAAAGTGTTAACATATTATAAGACCATTGGGAGTTGATTTATTATAAGTGTAAAATCTCAAGATTTTATAAAATATTTCTAATAACGCAATGTAGGTGAACTTTCAAATTTGATTAATGAAATTAGTGAAAGTTTTAAAGTAACTTAAAAGTTAAGAGAAACGGAAACATTGAAGTTGGGATATATGATGCGTCGACAGGATCGATTGTGAAGAAAGAGAGTGGGGATACGAGCCAACTAACAAATTTACGTGAACTTACCAAAAATTCTATGATTGCAAGGATAACATCAACAAAAGTTTACGAAGGAATTAATTGATAATTTGTAGACGAATAATAACCTGTGAAATTTTTAAATATTGCAACATTCGAGGTAGAATTCATAAGACTGTGAGTACAAATTTGAACAAGATTAAACGAAGACTTTGAGGGATTTAGTTTAGTTAAATGAGAAACTCATGAAATTTAAAAAAAACTTTACACAACATTGAAATATCGCATTTGTGTATTTAAGGTGAGGCAAATTATAATATTAAAGTACTTGTAGTAGTAATTGAGAATGCAAAAATATTAATGCAAATATTTATGTATACAAACAAACTGTAAATAGATGAAATTGGGAAGCGGATATTCACGAATCACCGAGATAGTCCTATTCCAATTAAATCTTTAAAATTAGATATAGTATAAAGTGGGTCATTGGAATATCCCCAAAATACAAGGGATTTTCCTATCTCCATAACATCGTTAAAATTAAAATAAATAAGTTGCAATATTCATAGTTTATCATTAAAGGTTAAATAAATAATAAACATTAAAGTAATAATGAAAAACAGAGACAAGAGAAATAATATATTTAAATAGAAGAAAACGCGGAGCTGGAAATGCATGAACCACTATGACTATTCCAACAACAACTGAAGAAATCATCGAAACATTTTAAATTTCCAAGATGTATAAAAATTGAAGTAAGGAGCTGAAATACCTACGAACCAACGTGCGATTCCAACTAAATAACGAAATCTAACAAGAATGAAAATTGATTGTTGAGGTACCCACGAACCACCGCTGGTTTTCGACAATAATCACGCAAATGTCATTAGATAATAGTGAAAATTAATAATAAAATTCCAATTAAATCACCATGGGAATTCAATGAAATTCATTTTTTTATAGTGAAAATTAACTTAAAGAATGGAAAATAAAATTCTATAGCGGAAATAATTTTGTTTAAATAATGACAAGTTTAATTAATAATAGAACTATAGCAGTTCAATTTCAACAATAAAAAAAAATTATAAGATGAAAGGTAAATTATAATGCATGAGATCAATAAATGCACGATGTATAAAAATGTTAAAAATCAAAGTTGAGAGTACAAATTAACACGTTGTTAATAATTTAATAAGCAAACAAAGTAAATGAGAAAAGACAAATTGAATAATATGGTCAACTAATAACCGACTGTCGAAATTGTGTCTTTTATAATTGAGAAAAAAAAATAACAATAAAAATAAATAAATAAAAAAATTGTTTCGATTTATGAGGATCTAAATATTTTGATTAGTTGATGAAATGTTAATGAACCAAATCCTATAATTTTTGATTAAGTAAAACCAAACGCATAGACAAGTATGGCAACCAACGATATTGATCTTTGGAAATATAAGAAAAATTTTATTATATGCGAAAAGGATACTTAAAATGATGGATTTTCCAAGTTGGGTTTGTTCCAAAATAACTAATTTAGACAAATAATCGTTTAAGGTATAATTGCATAGAAAATACGTTTAGACTGTAAGGCCCCGTTACCGGTAACCCTACTTTCGTGTTGGATTTACTCATAAACACAGTTCTAAATATCAGAGTTAATTAAAAACTTTACGCGGAATATAAAACTTTCATAAAACATTACATATCGATTCATAATCATGTCTTAAAACATTCCTCTTGTCTTTCAAAATCAAAACATAACTTATAAAACATATCAGATCTTCAGATGCCAGGCTTTAGTCTTCTGCCATGTGTCCTCCACTCAAGCCAGCTGTCTCATCCTACTCACCTGCGTGCATACTAAAAGTCAGCTACGCTGAGTGAGTTCTAGTTAATCACATAATCATACAATACATTCTTGCATTTCATACATTCTTACCTTCATACTTTTATACATTCATATATTCATACTTTTATTCATTCATACTTCTATACATTCATGTATTCATGCTTTTATTCTTTCATACTTCTATACATTCATATATTCATACGTTTTAAAGAGCCTTTCGCCCTATAACCTCACAGATATTATAAGGGTCTGGTCCCTAACATCACAGATATTATAAGGGTCTGGTCCCTAACATCACAGATATTATAAGGGTCTGGTCCCTAACATCACAGATATTATAAGGGTCTGGTCCCTAACATCACAGATATTATAAGGGTCTGGTCCCTAACATCACAGATATTATAAGGGTCTGGTCCCTAACGTCGCAGATATTATAAGGGTCTGGTCCCTAACATCACAGATATTATAAGGGTCTGGTCCCTTGTTTTCGAATATTAGAAGGGTTCGATTCCCTCTTCGTCACCATACAACCATACATCATACCTCGAGTATTAGTAGGGCTCGGTACCCTTTTCGTAACCATACATTATCATTTCTTTCTTCTATTATCTCTATCATGTTCATACACATAAACATACATATCATACTTACCTTACACATAGTGTTACAACCTGACAGTACGTGCAATATCCGAAGATCGTTCACGTACCATCAAGCAATCATTCCTATATATCATATCATTCACATAAGGCATACACTTATCTCTTAGGATAAGCGTATTAACAAACATATCGAGTATGCACACAGCCCCGAAAACATAACACATAAGTGGGGCTAGAAACTCACCTGGATACTGCTTCTTTTTCTGAGAGCTGTAAATCCCTTCTTTAACTGAGCTCGGCTAACTGTACAAGTTACACGTATCAATACTCGCCTGACCTAATCTGGTGGCCTAGTATTAGCTTACTTTAACTTATCGCTTTATAATTTATTTTCTAATCAAACTTGGCTTTAGGCGAAGTTAACCCTTCGGGCGAACTTAGCTTCAGGCGAAGTTAAACCTTAGGCGAACTTGGCTTCAGGCGAAGTTAAACCTTAGGCGAACTTGGCTTCAGGCGAAGTTAAACCTCAGGCGAACTTGGCTTTTAGGCGAAGTTAAACCTCAGGCGAACTTGGCTTCAGGCGAAGTTAAACCTTAGGCGAACTTGGCTTCAGGCGAAGTTAAACCTTAGGCGAACTTGGCTTTTAGGCGAAGTTACCATTTAGGCGAAGTTGCCATCAGGCGAACTTGGCTTCAGGCGAACTTATCAGGCGAACTTGGCTTGCAGGCGAAGTTCATCAGGCGAACTTAGCTTGCAGGCGAAGTTCATCGCTTGAAGGCGAAGGTGCCCAGATGAAGGCGAAGTTGTCGCGCTGCAGATCTGTTTGCCCATAACTCCTTCGTTTCTTAGCCAAATAACTCGATTTTGGTACCCACGGAATCGTATGATCGGCGCCTACAAACCCTAACCATCAAATCGGCCTAAAATCGACGTTTTAGAGGTCCGATTTGGGCAGTTTGGGTTCGGGTCCGGTTTAACCCATCCAATCCTAACCATTTTCAGTAATATTAGCTTTGTTGGATATGTTCTTACCTTACCAACGCAGATCTATCAACAAAACCTCGGGTCTCGGCTCCGAATCTTGATCGGTTAGAATGTGTGTTTTGAGGGTGTAAGGAGTGTGTGTTAGGGAGTTTGGTGAGAAAATGAGATATTTTGGGATTTTGGGGGTATTTATATCCCTGAAATCCCATTCTCATTTAACCTATCTCAATTAACCCAAGTCCATAACCCACTTCCATTACCCGACATTAGCCCGACCCATACCAACTCCTATTCTTTTATTTATTCCCTGATAACCCGAGTAAACTTCCCATCTATTAATAAGTAATGTAATTAATATTACCTTTGAAATTTCGGGATGTTACAAGTCTTCCCTCCTTAAAGAGGTTTCGTCCCCGAAACCTAACTTATTCCCTATAAAAGGAAAACTTCTTACATATACACGTTTTATAGAATTGCCTTCGCTTTCTGAGTTACCCTTCCTACTTCCGACTTTACAGCCATCGAATGGTGGTCATGTGTTTTAGCTATTTAAGGTAGCTTGTCCATGAGACCCTCGATGCACCAAGACTCATCTCATCCTTCTAAGGGTTTTGATTAGTACTTTTAACACTATTGTCTAAAACAACATTTCACCATAACATAATAATCATTCTTAACCAAACTCAAAATAATTACACGCCACAGATAAACATAAGTTTTAAACCTTAACACAAAACAAGTTCTTAAGCAAAAGTAATTTAAATAAACCATTGCATGAGCAATTATTCCTTCATCAGGTGTTCCTCTCTGTAGTTTCCCAAAGTCTTCATCCTTTCGCACCTACCGCCCCTGATTCCTTGCAATCCCTAGCCATGTGGTCAGCTTTTCCGCAATTGAAGCACTTTGGACGATCAGGGCATTCTCGAGAATAATGCCCACTCTTTCCACACCGATAGCACCTGTCTGTCCCAGTCTTACATTCTCCCTGGTGCACTCGCCCACATGTCTTACACGCATCCTTGTTCCCAACCTTGGCCTTCCTCTCATCAGTTGTTGTCACCATCTCGCCAGACCGCTTAGCAGAGGTAGCCCATTTCTTCTCCTTCTTTTCTCCTTCATGTCCTTCCTTTGGCTTCTTGCAATCCCTTGCTAGGTGCCCACGTCCTCCACAGTTGTGACACCTATGGTAATCATCACATTCCCCAGAGGAATGTCCTGCTCTTCCACACCTGTAGCAAACACCTAATCCCTTTCTGCACTCTCCGGGGTGTCTCTTCCCACATTTTTCACAAGCAGTGAACCCCTATTGCCTTGCCTTCTTTTTGCGTGGATCCACCTCATCGGCTTCCTCTGGTTCTGGAGTTGGGTTCTTTTTCTTCTTTTCCCCCACCGTTCTTGCTCCCCCACAATCCCTAGCTAAGTGACTCGACTTACCACACTTATAACATTTCTGGTTCTCGGTGCAATCACGAGTTATGTGTCCCTTCTTCCCACATCGGTAGCACTGATTTGGACCAGCCTTGCATTCTCCTAGGTGCATCTTCCCGCACACTTTGCATGTTTCCCTTCCCGCGACCTTTAGTATCTTCTTCCCCGCATACTCCACGACATCTACAGATCCTTTGGTTCCTTTCGCTCCTCCCTTATAATCATCACCCTTCTTTCCGTCTCCTCCTGCCTTCTCAGTGGCCCTTGCATGGTTTTCGGCAGACTTGTCAGTACGAAATTTCTTCTCTGCAGCAGCCACAGCGTAAGAAATGGCAAATTGAGTAACAGGATCCAGCTGATACCCTTCATTGCTGCTTGGTCCTTGCAAAGTTTCACTTTTATCCTTTTTCGTGGTAGTAACTAGTTCTTCAGAAGGTTCTCGGACAACGCGTATTCCAAGAGGACGTCCAGTGTGACCTCCCTTACCAACAAACCTTTTTGCTCCAGCCATTAGTATTCTAAGGGAAAACACAAACATCATCACTCAAGGAACTATCTAGTACAAGGATAGCAAGGCTAACAGGTAATAACAGTGGCCAGCTGTGACTAGCTGATCACGTTGCTTTCCGTGTCCTATACACTTCCCTTTATGAGTCTATTTGTGCTGGTTCTACTTAAGCAGTTAGTCAAATCAAACAATCAATTATTCCTATCCCTGTCGTTCACATATCTTTTCTTTCTCATTAACATATATCATTTAATCATACAATTTACCTTTACTGATCTTGCTTGAGCGACACATGGCATTCTTGGACTGGCATCTTCTTTCCTTTCTTACTTAAATCCCATTCTCTGTTCGAGTCTAAGCATGTAGGATGCTTAAATCTCTCGAACTTTGCTCTGATACCAACTTGTAAGGCCCCGTTACCGGTAACCCTACTTTCGTGTTGGATTTACTCATAAACACAGTTCTAAATATCAGAGTTAATTAAAAACTTTACGCGGAATATAAAACTTTCATAAAACATTACATATCGATTCATAATCATGTCTTAAAACATTCCTCTTGTCTTTCAAAATCAAAACATAACTTATAAAACATATCAGATCTTCAGATGCCAGGCTTTAGTCTTCTGCCATGTGTCCTCCACTCAAGCCAGCTGTCTCATCCTACTCACCTGCGTGCATACTAAAAGTCAGCTACGCTGAGTGAGTTCTAGTTAATCACATAATCATACAATACATTCTTGCATTTCATACATTCTTACCTTCATACTTTTATACATTCATATATTCATACTTTTATTCATTCATACTTCTATACATTCATGTATTCATGCTTTTATTCTTTCATACTTCTATACATTCATATATTCATACGTTTTAAAGAGCCTTTCGCCCTATAACCTCACAGATATTATAAGGGTCTGGTCCCTAACATCACAGATATTATAAGGGTCTGGTCCCTAACATCACAGATATTATAAGGGTCTGGTCCCTAACATCACAGATATTATAAGGGTCTGGTCCCTAACATCACAGATATTATAAGGGTCTGGTCCCTAACATCACAGATATTATAAGGGTCTGGTCCCTAACATCACAGATATTATAAGGGTCTGGTCCCTAACGTCGCAGATATTATAAGGGTCTGGTCCCTAACATCACAGATATTATAAGGGTCTGGTCCCTTGTTTTCGAATATTAGAAGGGTTCGATTCCCTCTTCGTCACCATACAACCATACATCATACCTCGAGTATTAGTAGGGCTCGGTACCCTTTTCGTAACCATACATTATCATTTCTTTCTTCTATTATCTCTATCATGTTCATACACATAAACATACATATCATACTTACCTTACACATAGTGTTACAACCTGACAGTACGTGCAATATCCGAAGATCGTTCACGTACCATCAAGCAATCATTCCTATATATCATATCATTCACATAAGGCATACACTTATCTCTTAGGATAAGCGTATTAACAAACATATCGAGTATGCACACAGCCCCGAAAACATAACACATAAGTGGGGCTAGAAACTCACCTGGATACTGCTTCTTTTTCTGAGAGCTGTAAATCCCTTCTTTAACTGAGCTCGGCTAACTGTACAAGTTACACGTATCAATACTCGCCTGACCTAATCTGGTGGCCTAGTATTAGCTTACTTTAACTTATCGCTTTATAATTTATTTTCTAATCAAACTTGGCTTTAGGCGAAGTTAACCCTTCGGGCGAACTTAGCTTCAGGCGAAGTTAAACCTTAGGCGAACTTGGCTTCAGGCGAAGTTAAACCTTAGGCGAACTTGGCTTCAGGCGAAGTTAAACCTCAGGCGAACTTGGCTTTTAGGCGAAGTTAAACCTCAGGCGAACTTGGCTTCAGGCGAAGTTAAACCTTAGGCGAACTTGGCTTCAGGCGAAGTTAAACCTTAGGCGAACTTGGCTTTTAGGCGAAGTTACCATTTAGGCGAAGTTGCCATCAGGCGAACTTGGCTTCAGGCGAACTTATCAGGCGAACTTGGCTTGCAGGCGAAGTTCATCAGGCGAACTTAGCTTGCAGGCGAAGTTCATCGCTTGAAGGCGAAGGTGCCCAGATGAAGGCGAAGTTGTCGCGCTGCAGATCTGTTTGCCCATAACTCCTTCGTTTCTTAGCCAAATAACTCGATTTTGGTACCCACGGAATCGTATGATCGGCGCCTACAAACCCTAACCATCAAATCGGCCTAAAATCGACGTTTTAGAGGTCCGATTTGGGCAGTTTGGGTTCGGGTCCGGTTTAACCCATCCAATCCTAACCATTTTCAGTAATATTAGCTTTGTTGGATATGTTCTTACCTTACCAACGCAGATCTATCAACAAAACCTCGGGTCTCGGCTCCGAATCTTGATCGGTTAGAATGTGTGTTTTGAGGGTGTAAGGAGTGTGTGTTAGGGAGTTTGGTGAGAAAATGAGATATTTTGGGATTTTGGGGGTATTTATATCCCTGAAATCCCATTCTCATTTAACCTATCTCAATTAACCCAAGTCCATAACCCACTTCCATTACCCGACATTAGCCCGACCCATACCAACTCCTATTCTTTTATTTATTCCCTGATAACCCGAGTAAACTTCCCATCTATTAATAAGTAATGTAATTAATATTACCTTTGAAATTTCGGGATGTTACATAGACGGAAATGATGAAGACGATAAAAATCTTCTTTGTGAAAACATAACTACGATTGGTTTAATTCAAAACACCTTTGTTAATTGAACTTATGAAAACTTAAATAATTGAGATCGAATGATTTGGGGCACCTCGAATAGGTTTGTGAAAACAAGGTTTGACTAAGGTAAGCTTGATGAAATTAAGTCTTGCGGGTCTATAATTGAATAAGCGAAAACGACCTTGTTACATGAAGAAAGCCTGAAAGGCATAAAGTCGATAGGTTTAAGCTAAATGAGCATGGGTAGTACGGTACGGTGCTGATATAATTTGAACTCGGCGTGAATTAGTAAAGAACAATGCGTTGTTATGAGGGTGAGTAAGGGAAAATGAATAGAAATTTCTCCGAAAGAAATTAGTGAACAAGATTAAATTGATTGCATTAGCGTTTTGAGTTAAAATTTATACCCTAGAGATTGTAGGAGCTATCTCTTTGACAGTACTTGTGATCATAAAACGGGTGTAGAGAATGTATGATCTATATTGTTTGATGTAGAAATCCTTCTATAATTATTTAAATTGAGATTAAATGAGTATAAATAATAAGTTGTGTAAATTTCTCATTAGTTATTAACGAGATAGTGATATTAGACATAAGTTGTGCTAGCGTTAATCATGACTTAAGGATAAGTCAGAATTTAAATGAGATAATCAATGAGTTGATTTGATGAGAGAAAAGTTTTATAAAAGTTTAATATGTTTTTTTAACAAATTAGAATTTGAGGTTGAATGCTTGAAATATGTTTAATAAGTTATACATGTGATACCATGAGTATAAGAAAGCCATTTGATTCTTAAATTGTGCGATAATATTTAAATTAATTGAGGCATTGATATTATAATAATGTGATAAGATGAATAAGTGAAACCGATTTCAATGAGTGTAAGTTGTTTTGTTTGGCTCGTGATAACCGAATCCAGATAAACAAAGAATTTGCATCCGATCAGGGAATAAAAATGTTTTGAGTGTATAAATAGATTGAATCAATAAATCTTGATTCAAAAATGATTTAGTAAATAAGGATTTGAATAATTTAATAAATAAGGATTTGAATAATTTAATAATAGAATAATAGGATAATTGAATAGTTAAATCAAATCATAAATTATTTCATATAAATATTAAACAAATAAAACAATTAACGAATATTCTTCGAGGTGTTGGGTTTCCCATGAGCTTTCCATGGCATTTTGTTTCCCCAACTTATTAGCATACCAAAACCAAAACAAATGAGTGAGTTGGCCTCCCATGAGCGTTACATGGCAATTTGAATGACCCAACTCAATTAACGCATTAACGAATCAATTAAGTTTGTCGGCCCATGAGCGTTACATGGCGATTTGACCAACCAAACTAAATAACGAATAAACGAATTCAAGCATAAGTAGTTGAAACATCTAGTGTATCACCACAGATAATAATGTTCCAACAAAATATCGCAAATATAACAAATTGTGCAAATGTACAGTCGGCTTGTCCATGGTGTCCCATAGGTTTTACACTCGACTAGACATTTTAAAAGTAGTAAAACACAATAAAAGGGTGTAACCGTTTAGCCGGTTACGTTAAACGCTTAAAGTGTCGGTCGCCTGACAATTCCCACAATGGCGGTGAATCTTGTCACACTAAGCTAAGAAATTCCCAAGAAAGTTTCCGACAATAAAAGTCAATTTAATAAATTTAAATAGAAATATTATGAGGTTGAGGCATAGCCTCAGAGTTATAAAATATATTTTGAGAATGAGACGTAGTCTCGGAGCAATATAATATTTTGAGAGTGAAGCATAGCTTCGGAGTTGTGTGTGCATGACAATAATGTAAACAATTAACTAAGCAGTTAAATAAGTATTTAATCTAACAAGAAATTTCGTAAGCTGTAAACAATCAAATAGAACACATGAGGTAAACAAATAAGCACGTATGGGGTTCCTAAGCATGTTACTAAGGCACCACTAACGACCTATCTTAAACCTTCGGCTCTGATACCAATCTGTCACACCCCAACCTAAGGCGGAAATATCGGGGCGTGATCTGATTGTCACAGCTCTCAAGGTTACTATCATGGAATTATAAAGCGACAATATCTAATTAATTTATTTATTATCAAACATTTATATACAACAAAATAAATAAAATTACAAATACAAAACCAACTATTCTTATATATGTTTTATCCTAAAGTCATCTCTACGTGAGCTTCGGTTCGATAAGCAATCCAAATCTATAACCTGCAAATGCGTACAAAATATATGTTTGTCAACAAAACATGTTGAGTGAGTAGATCACTAGTTTTGACACAAACAAAAATAATAATAAAATATGTAATGATATAAGTGAATAAAAATAGACAAAACTGTTATCTGTGAGTATAAACAATTAAATCATAGCACATACATAAACAATCAAGCATAAAGAAATGGCTAAACCGTTGCCATGCGAATGGGCATTGGTTACCAAAAATGAGGTGTCGGTGAAACCATTGCCAATGCGATCGGGCTCCGGCCACTACGATGGTCGTATGATCATACTATAATGAGATTATGTTGGACCTCTCCGAATGCGATTCAAGTAAGCAAATAAGCAAATAGCAAATAACCGGCAATCATTCAGTTGATACACAACACAAATATCACAGTTTGTGTTTGAGAAATAATAAGATAAATAATATGATAAATGGTACGCAAGTGTCCCCAAAAAATTTGAAAACAAGTAAAATAGGGGAGTGCTTACTCACCTGATCAGATGAACGAAATAAGTGACTATGTGAGAACGATGAACTCTTAGGGATACACCGACAAAGATTCATAATTAAATATAAGTAATATGAATTAATTAATAATAAGACAACACGTATAATGAATTAAAGTTTCGATGTGATTCGAGTTATATTTGGGATTAAGATGTTTATTGATTGAACGATTGATCACTACGGTTATTGGTTATTGTGAATTTATTATTATTAGTTTCAAGAAATATATATGAGTTGAATAATTATAAGATTATCTAAATAATGTTTAATTAAATATAATGCAATTATAAATTTGTGCATATATAAGTATAACTTGTAGTATATTAAATAGTTTAAGACAACGTTAAAATATATATTTATAAATATACCTTGGAATATTTAATCTAATTCTGTAAATATAATTAATACGTTAAAAAACACGATTGCTACACTTTTTGTTTAAAGAATGATACATACATATTTATAATATTCTTATATGTAAATTAATATAAACAAATTTATAAAGCCGTTTAAGGACGAGAAAACATCAATAATGGTGTCGGGTTTTAATAAAATAATGTAGATTTTTTATCAGTACATATTTATAATACATACATATATATATATGTATGTATGTATGTATACGAAAGCCTTGTGACGAGATCAATTGACAAGAAACGACAACATAAAAGTGTCGGTTTAATAAATAATGTTTATTTTATATTTAATATTAATTCTATTTACTTTATAAATTATTTAAATTGCATAAAAAACTAAACAAAAATAAAGGAAAAAAAAATGGGTACTGCCGGACTCGAACCCGGGTGAACTCCGATTCACCAGTTTAAAACACAGACAAAACCATCTGCTCCAGTATGCCAGATTAATCATAAGTGTGCACGAGTTTTTATATACAGATACAAACAGAAACCCCCAAATAACTATGAACCCTAATCCTTAAATCGTTCAATCTGATAATCGTTAATCTAATTAATGTTAGGGTTATTGAAGAATGGACAAATACGATCTAAAAGCATATATAAATTACCAGATTACGTTGTGAAATGATGGTGAACGACGATGAAGAGTGACGGCAAAACAACGAGTTGCTTCGATGAATTCAGAGGATCATATTCCAATTAAGCTTAGGGTTTAGATCGCGAGGGTTAGAAGGTTGTAACTGGAGGTTTAATTAGATTATTACGAACTTTAGACGGTATATTGATGAGTTAGTATAAGACGGTTTGTTAAACAATCAAATCGTAGCAATAAGGATCTTGTTTCCTAATTCACTATGTCGGTTAGGCCGAATTAGGAATGTATGTTATGATGAATGATTTGATTCCAAAATTGAGGCGAGAATTAAGGTCCAAGATAACAAAGCGGGTCGCGGGTTGTCAAATGGATACGGGTAAGGGTTAATGGATCAAAAGGCATATTATTTCAGTTTGGAAACGCGTTTTCATTGATTAAATTATCCGAGAAAATCAAAATGGGTCGGGTTACAGATACAATCTTAATTGGAATTTTCGAGTTGTTACAATGATAAGAGTATCAAATAGTGTATGAAATATAAGTCTTTTAACCAATTGATTCCAAATAAGTTAAATGTACAAAAACTTACAGTTAAAGAAGTTATAACGACTTATGTGTCCAGTTTGGAGTTTTCAGCCGGTGTCATCGGCACGATAAGAAGAGCATCCGAAATAGCTTGAACACTAGTTTGAATAAACAACCAAAATATTAAAGCATATATTTATTAGAGACATATAAATGTGGAATATGATTTAATTTGGAGTGCTTACCAAATCCAAAGACAAAATCATTGATGCTCCTTCACGAGTCATGGGCACTTTTGAAAGATTGGCTACATAATAAAATGATATCATGTTAAATAATTATAATAATTTTAATAATATATTTTACATAAATCTAAAACTAATTTTAATAATATCATCTGATAGTAATACACCAAAATTCCATATTTTTATAACCTAAATAGAGTTGAAATCTTCCATTTAAATTATCATAACTAACCTTATTGTCCGTTGCCTTGATACAATTCAACCTACATGACTTAGAAATAATCTTTGTTTTTCCTCTTTCATAGAAAACCATATGAGAACAATAACACTTTTAACAAAAAACTAAATAACAAAATAGACGATATAAACACAAGAAAAAATATAAACCTTAGAAACAAAGATAATCGTTTTTGTTTGGTGGTGGTGTGATAGTGTAAGAATTCTTGTGTGAAAGTAAAAGTATTTATACATAAATAGTAAAGTATTTGAATTTTGGGAGACTTGAATAAATAAGGAATATATATACGGAATTCATTAAGAACAAAAAATTAAGGAATTTTAATTACCTTAAAGTATGGACAAAAATTAAGGAATGAGTATTTATTGTTTTTCAAATTTTAAATTACTAAAATGTAATGTTGTTAAATTATATTATAAATACAATTTAATTAAATTCATTTTTAAATATAGACTATATATAATTAAACAAATATCAACCTCATATACATCAATTACATCAATTACATTTTATAATACTCCAATGACAAAATTTAAATTTAAAATCAACCTCATAAATTTAAATCATTAACTGCTAAATTTAGAATAAGTCAATCAGTCAACATACGTATTTATAGTAAGCCTTATGGATGCTTAGTCAAATAGTTAATCAAATAATAATTAATAATTAATTAGAATATAGAATTTCCATAATTAAATATTTCCTTTTGTTAGGTTCTTAAAAGGTTTTAAATTTAAATTTTCAGAATAGTATATATGACGAAATTGATATTTGTGGATGGTTCTTATTATTTTATTCCTAAAGGTTTGCTTAATAATTATGCATAGTATAACTGTTGTTGTAAGTAAAATTTTATATTTGTGTGAGTCAATCAGTGAATTTCACGAATTTTCATAAATATAATATTAGAACCAATTATACTAAACTTAAATACGTAATATATGTATATTGAATCCTATTGATAAAATATAAATTAATTATCAATATTATCTATTATCTAATATACATTAAAATTGAATTGTTAACGTGACATGACTGTAATTTTTCTGGTAATACACTATTTTAAGAGAAATGTTAAATAGTAATTACCTCACCAAAAGGAATAAGTATTTGACTTTTTATTTTTAATATGATATAATTTAGTCGTGATAATTTCGTAAATATTATTAACTGTCTAGAAATTCCCCAAAATGAATATAATTAGCCGTAGTCAAAAGTATGAATTATAATTATTGACATGAAAGATAATTAAAAAAGATTCAAGATTAAAATTATTAAAAATGAAAGAGAATCATTAAAGAATATTGATTGTATCTTATTTAAATATATTATTGGTCTATTTTATTAAAATGGAAATTAGAGAAGTGATTGATATATAAATGGAAGGTTTAATCAACAACCAATAGGAAGAGGGGAAATGGACTTAAAGCCTATTGCTTTAATAGTATAGTTAGATATAGAGCACACCATTTACAATATGGAAGCCTAAAGACAACTAAAATCATGTTTAGTCAGTTTACACATTCACCTAAAAATTATTTTTATTAAAACACCAAAAACTCATTCAAAAAAAATAAACTCAAAAACTTCTAAAAATATTGCCACATCATTCACTTTTTTTTTGAAAACAATAATAAATTAACCTCTCATTTTCACCATTCGGTATCTCTCTTCATATACCATACACGTTAAAAGTACGTCGAGACCATCGTCAACTCGTTTATGATAGTTACCAAATAACTGGATGCTAAAAATGGCTATCTGAAGAGTTAGGTCCCAGCAGAGCCCAGTTGGACCCGCAAGACTCACCTTCAAGAGGGACGTCTGCGCAAAGACCAACTGGTTCCGCATGACCTACCATGCTCAGAGAGATGAAGACCTTACGCGCAGTACGACCAGCTGTTCCCGCAGGAAAAGCCTCCCAATGGTGACGTACCCCGCCTGTTCCCGCAGCTGCGAATACTAGCTATCAGGGAAGGCTACCCGCACTAATAGCAAGGCTACACGCACAAGGCACTAACTCTCAATAATTCAGTAATGTCACCTGAAGAAGGAATGAGCAAGCCGGGAATACTCCCGCACAAATGAGCCAGTCCGTACGCTTCTGGAGGATCTTTTGTACTATACCTGCCAAGGTATGGACAAAATAGACAAGATCTGACCAAAGCAGCGACAGCTCACTGACAACAGTACGACGAGGAACACGCTCTAGTACTTAATGTCACTATCAGCCGCTGCCTACTCACCAACCCTTGTCGTGGCACGTACATAGCCTGCAGTTGGTGGAAAAGGAATAGTACACAGCCGGCCATGTCACTATCAGCCGCTGCCTACCCACCAACCACCAGCATGGCACGTGCGTAGCCCACAGTTGGTAGAACAGGAATATTATACAGCTGGCTGTACCTGCTTGGAAACCTACATTCGGCTATAAATACTCCAACACCTTGGAACGGTATCATGATCACATCTTATACCATCATATATCATCTTCTCTCTAGCTATTTCTCTCTATATACACTTATATTCAGAGCAATCTAGTCTGATTCTCACGCCGAAGGGTGGTCACAAGGAGGTACCCCCCCTTCTCAGTGACGAGCTCACGGTGTCTGTTTTGCAGGTCATCAGAAGAATAACCATCTTTGCCGGAACTAACCCTCGTGGGAAACATCTACTTGACTCCCAGATTATCCGTAATCTGCCGGGGTCACTTAGTGTTTCTTCATTGGCGCCATCCATGCATAAAAGCTAGAACTAATTTTCACAGTTTTTTCAAAACCTCTGGAAAGATGGTTAAAGAAACCCCGGTAACCACAACCCCAGCTACTGGGGGGAACACCGGCGAGTACACAATTTTTACGAACACTACCCCGGTTACCCAAGCCGGGGCAAGTGCAGTAAACAATCCTCCCATGGGATTCATTGATACCCAGGTGGAGAGGCAACAGACAAGGCTCCCCCGCCAAACACTTGATCAAGTGAAAGCGTGGGCGGAAGCACGTCAGAATGAATTCCAAGCTGAGTTGGATGAACGCTTACGTTCACTCCAACAGGCTGACGAATTCGGAAGCACTCGACAACAGCTTAACATGAGTAATGAGTGCGAGTATGATGAAGATTGGGAAGAATCTGACAGTGACGTAAACCCGCGCCATAAGGCGAAAGGGAAGCGTAAACAAGCAGATTTCCACAGAAATTTTGGAGAAACCTATAAACCAAAAAACGCGGGTGGAAACCCACGTGACTTCTCTAAAACCTTCAGACCAACTGTTGCAAATGCGGGAACGTCCAAGTTTGTAAGGGACATTGCGGAAGCAATCGCCCCGAGAAGTGCCAAACAGATGTCCAACATCGGCACTTATGATGGTATATCCGACCCAGACGATCACTTGAACAGATTCATAGCGGGGGCAACCGTCAGCAATTGGACGGAACCCACGTGGTGTTACATGTTCCAAATGACGCTTGTTGGAGCAACCAGAGCGTGGTTTGACCGTCTACCGGTCCATCACATCTACGATTGGGCAGACTTCCAGCAGAAGTTAAGCCAACACTTCAGTCAACAAAGAAAGTATACCGAAGAGCAATGGACGATCCTCAACTGCATCCGAGAGGAAGATGAGTCTTTGCTGGACTTCATCACTCGCTTCAACTCAAAGAAGCTGAGTCTGGGCACTATAAGCGAGGATCTTGTTCGCGCAGCTTTCATCCAAGGTGCCGAATACCCAGAGCTTATCCGCACATTGACGGGTAAAGACGGCATGCCATCCACATGGGATGCCATCATGACAGCAGCTAAACGCTTCGCGGAAACGGAAAAGCAACTGGGTAGAGATCTTCCCCAGAGCACAAACCTCTACACTCAGAAAACAAGAGAAAACAACGTCCTTACCGCCCGACAAAACAAAAAGAGGAAGCTTGGTATTTGGCAGTCAAGGGTAAACTTTGACACCTCATCCGGCTCGCACCCTCGGTTAGGCGGAAAGGATAACATGCAGTCGTTGAACCGGAACTCCAGATGGATGCCACTCACCAAAAGCGTCACCGAGATATTTGCCACCTAGAGGCTCCCATGGCCAGAGGCTCCAATAATCCGACAGCGTCCAAACGCTGATCAAAGCAAATCCTGTGACTTCCACAGGATAAAAGGCCACACCACGGAGGAATGCGTAGACTTGAAGGACGTCGTCGAAGCATTCGTCAGAAATGGGGAACTCACTCACCTCGTGGCGTAATGGACGCTAAGCAGGCTAATGCATGTAGAACCCCAGTTGGGGAAAACACGGATGAAACTGCAGCTTCAATGTTGGAGACTACATACTGCGTAAACAACGAGATTCCAAACCAAGTGCATATCGGCTCGAAAGGCTCGATGACACCCCCATCCCAAGAACATGGAAGGGAGCTCAATTACACAGGCTGCATGTAGATCAATTCCAAACTTGTAAAGAAAAGGCCTAGAGCCACTTCTAATGGAAATGATTCTCCTTATCACATTGACGCTGATGGTCTTACATTTATACTTATGAACTTTCCACACTGATATGCCGGTATTCACCGCATAAATAAATGTGAGAAGTCGTTGCGTGTGGACGGCGGCAAAACCCGCATAAACACAAAAAACGGTAAAAATTTCTAAAGGAAAGATAAGGAAAACCTTCACGCAGGTCAGTTATAGGTAAAGTTTGGTCATCCCACTAAATGAAAGTGACGGTCCTACCCGCACAATCATGATAGAGGAAACTGAACATTAACCTATTGACAACCGCGCGTCGAAAGGTTAACTTATTCAAAACACTGATATGCCGGTATTCACCGCATAAATAAGTGGGGAAGTAAGTCGTTGCGTGTGGAAGGCGGCAAAACCCGCATAAACACAAAAAACGGCAAAAATTTCTAAGGAAAAGATGAGGAAAACCTTCACGCAGGTCAGTTATAGGTGAAGATTGTTCATCCCACTAAATGAAAGTGACGGTCCTACCCGCACACTCATGATAGAGGAAACTGAACAGTAACCTATTGACAACCACGCGTCGAAAGGTTAACTTATCCAAAACACTTGGAAAATTGCCAAATTAAACTAGAATATGCATGAGCAAAACATATAAGGTTTACAAGGCAAGGCATTAACAAAAGATTTATATTCCATAAAAATTCAAGTATTACAAGAATGGCTGGGCACATACCCGCATACAAGAATATAAATCTATACAAAAATAAAAATCTATTCCAACAGTGGAAAGGGATCTAAAGGATCAAGCTTCAGGACCACTCCCACTTGAACCCGCACCATCAGTTGAGTGTGGCGGTTCAAGGAAAGCCTTGAGAATAGCTAGCCCATCATCAGCAGCAGCAATCTCGTTCACCTTCTCCACCACCGGATGCGGGAAGGCAGCATACTGGTTCACTGCTTGGTCATAAGCAGCTTCAGTATCCATGTCATATAGAGGGAAGTTGGAAGGCGGGATGCCCTTCTCAACAAACCCTAGACCAAGCAGGAAGCCAGCCTTTTTCCCATCCTCATGAGAAGCGTTGAGGGCTGCGCTCATGGCATCGTCATAAGATGTGTTCGTAAGAACCCGATGCACAACCTACAAAACAGAAATATATCAAAAACTTTTCTAAGTATAAAGAAAAGCGTAAAGATATTATGAAGCTACGCATACCTGCGACAACGCTTCTCGAAGAAGCCATTCCTTGGTGACCAGAGCCTCCTGGTGGGCAGCTTGAGCTTCATCACAGGCGCGTTCGGCTTTGCTTTTAGTAAGGTTGGCAAGCAACACTTCCTTAGCAGCCTCTTCAACGCCCTTCAGCTTACGCTCAGTGTGGTCAAGCATACCCCTCTGGTCCAAGATCTCTTGGAGCTTCTTGGCTTCTTCCATGGCCAAGGCATCATGAGCCTGCTGGAGCCTCTCTAGTTTGGCTTTAAGCTCCTCATTCTCGGTGCGCAGAGGCTCAGCAATGGCTTCAGCTTTGGTGGCCCTCTCAGTTGCGTTCCGAGCAGTTTCCTTAGCCAACCGAAGCTGTTCGTTAACAGCTTGGGTAGCCTTGGAACGGGCCTCGAGCGGGGCCTGAACTTCAACCTCGAGGGCCTTGAAGGCCTTTTCCTTCTCCGCAGCAATGGCGGCAAGTCTCCTGTTCTCCTCCCGGATAGCCCGCGCCTGAGCCACTTCCTGGATACGCGCCGCCTTTAACTTGTCGTTTTCACGACAAAGCAACTCGACGCGCGGCTGCATTCGGGCAAGGAGAATCCGAAGCTCATTCGTCAGCCTACCCTCCTGGTAGCTGGACAAGGCTTCCCCCAACGCACCACTTGGGGCTGCGTGACGCGCCCACTCGACGCAGTCCACAGCCGTTCGAAGGGTTGTTCCCCGGCGGATGTTCCACCGTGGAACATACACCTCATTTGAAGCCGAAACTGCAAAAACAAAAAGCGGTTAGAAAAAAATGATAAAAAAAAAAAAAGAAAATAGGCCAAAATAACCCTACGCACCTGTAGGGTCAACAACAGGCCGGTAGCCGCCAAACCCATCCCCCGAACCTAAGGGATATCCATCCAAGAGGTCAGGCAGATGGGAAGGAGGCAGAGATTGGCTAGAAGCCCCAATCCTGAACATACCTGAAGGACCGGCCGTAGTCGCCGGCGCCGGAGGAGGCATGGTGGAGGCCGCCGCAGTAGAAACCAACGGAGGTGAACTCACTGGAGGTGAACTCACAACCGTGGTCGTCGCTGCGGAAGAACCCGCAGGAAAAACCACCGCCGGCTCAGTGAAGGATTCCGTGAAGATGGCACTAACAGCCGGCGGGGATGATGTTACAGTTGGAACAGTTGCCTCAACGGGATGAGCAACTGAACCAATACTGCAAACAGGCGTAGCCGCCTGGGTCATCGCCTCGGGTAGGTTGACCAAACCTACCGTCATGGGTCCAGAGCTGCTCCTTCCCGCTCCACTCTGGAATGCGGTTACATCCACGCCTGCATGAAGACAAGATATTTAAATGGCAGAAAGATATGCAGTTAAAAGTAAATGAAATTTATACTTACGAGTTTTCTTGAGCTTGAAGGTTCGGACAGGCGGGGACGAACCTGATGGAGCCGGCCTCTTCACGCCGGTCACCGTCGTCGTACTGGGCTGCCCGGAAGTGACAGCTGTCTCAACCTCCGGAACAGTGGTCTCACCATCACCAGGGTTCCCCGCCGCCTCCTCGCTTTCGGTCTCCGAGTCAGACCGGTTCTCCTGATCGGCAGTGGAGGCAACATTCGCCTTGCCCTTCCCGCCAGCAGCCTTCTTCTTCCTCGCGAAGAAAAGACCATATGCGGATTCCTCATCAGAAGATGACAAAATTAGAGGAATTCCGTCAGAGGTTTGAGCATTGAGAGGGCGAGGGTTAAATAATCCCTTACCTGGCCGCGTGGCACTCAGAATCTCGTGGCCCAGCGGGTAGACCTCCACGAACCTATCCGTCGTTTGCTCCAAAATGGGCAACTCGTTCTCATCAAGAGCACGAGTACCCAGCCGAGCGGGACCACCGCTCTCACGCGGTTGCAGAAGCGACTGCAAGTTGTTTCCCTCTGAAAATACACAGAAACAGTAAGAAGAAAAACCCTAAATCAGCAAAAAGAGATGGAGCATACCATAGGGAATAGAATTCGAACCGTATTCGAGGACGATGGGAATCTGTGGCGCCTCTGCCCCAGCATCTTTCCACACCCGGCTCATACCGAGCATCACCATCCCAGACTCCGCAAAGCGGTAAACCGGAGTCTGGATCTGGGAAATCTTGGTAAACCATTCCGCCTTCTGGTAGTTGGAGGCGTGAATGTTGGGGAGTGCTCTCCCGTTCTTGAATGTCATCGCAATAGGGACGACACGGGCAGAGATGTAGAAGAACTCCCGCTTCCAAGACCGAAGACTGCGCTCGGTAGCACAGATCTTCAAACCCTTGATCCGGGTGATCAAGGTGTACCAGCCCTGGATACACCTCTAGGAATAGAAGGTCATCAGGCGGTCGACACGGGGCTCCACACCCAGAATGAGGCACACCCATTCAAAATGGCGGATCTTGGCGATCGCCATTGGGTGTACCTCCGTCAAGTGCACACCGTGTTTCTCCAAAACACGGTATACAAACTTCGCAATGGGAACCTGAGATTCCCATAGATGAAGAATGCAGCATATACCCCTATCTTGCCTTTGGGGGCATCGTACACCGTCTGGTGAGGCTCAGGAAACTCAGGCTCGAAAGGCTCGAGCATGAACTTCTTGACGATGTACTGATAAACGTCGACGTAAAGAGCACACTGGCACTCGCCAGCAGTACTCTTATCGTCCTTGTCAGACGCGGACATCGGGTTCTCGGTGTACACGTCAGACTCCTCGGCAGTAGCCTCAGGATCATGAATGGAAGACATGTTTTGGATGTAAAGAAGAACGATTTCAAGAGAATGCTCGACGGAAAAGTTCGAGTATTCGCCGGAAATCGTTTAGAAGAAGAAGAGTGAAGTGAAGGTGTTGATTAAGATACACCCTCTCCTCCTTTATATACGCATCGCAATGAATGCGATGAATTTAATGCGGGGGATAGAGAAAAGCGCAGGTGCAATGAAACTATGACACGTGGAAAGAGCAAGCTGGCAACAGCTGTTGACAGGACGCGTGCCGTAAACTTCGCGCCCACGCGCCCGAAAACTCGCGCCCACGCGCCTGAAAAAGCGTCTGGAATGACCATATACTTTCACGTCGCCATAACTTCCTGCACGTCCTGAAACTGTCAGAAGAAACCGTCGGACGACGCTAATGTCCCTTCAACAGTTCGGACTGTTCTTATCCTTTCACCAACTCTTCGAATTTCAAAAAGATTCAAAAAGATTCAAAAATAAGAGGGACTACACCCCTTACCTTGGCCACCAAGTAACTATAAGACGGGTGCGGGTACAGTGTCAAGGCAAAACCCTTCACATAATTAGCACCCGCAGGGAATTGAAGCCAAGAATACCTTGGCAACCAAGTAACTATAACACGGGTGCGGGTACAGTGTCAAGGCAAAACCCTTCACATACTTAGCACCCGCAGGGAATTGAAGCCAATAATACCTTGGAAGTCAAGTAACTATAAGACGAGTGCGGGTACAGTGTCAAGGCGAAACCCTTCACATACTTAGCACTTGCAGGGAATTAAAACCAAGAAGGATCTTCTGGGCCATGCTTGTGGAAAGAGAAATAACATCCCCGCATAGCGGGAACGTTGAGAACTAGATTATTTGAAGCTCCAAGATGGAATTGGTTGTTTAACATAATTGATCACTATGTCTAAAACTACCAAAACCTCGTGGAGAATCTACACAAGTGAAACTCAACGATCCTGACTTGCGAGGAGGTTACACACCTACCCGCATCATACCCAAAGATCAAGCAAAAAAGTCGGGAATTTCTGCACGTGACATTAGGGAAACCGCGGGAAGAATCCCCACGGACAACCTTAAAACTAAAAACCATTTTCAAAACCCTTTGCGTAAGTCCAAAAGTTCACCTCACTTATTAACAATTCATGAGAAGAACATTGGACTGGGGGGACTTGAAGAGGTAGGTCCCAGCAGAGCCCAGTTGGACCCGCAAGACTCACCTTCAAGAGGGACGTCTGCGCAAAGACCAACTGGTTCCGCAGGACCCACCATGCTCAGAGAGATGAAGACCTTACGCGCAGTACGACCAGCTGTTTCCGCAGGAAAAGCCTCCCAATGGTGACGTACCCCGCCTGTTCCCGCAGCTGCGGATACTAGCTATCAGGGAAGGCTACCCGCACTAATAGCAAGGCTACACGCACAAGGCACTAACTCTCAATAATTCAGTAATGTCACCTGAAGAAGGAATGAGCAAGCCGGGAATACTCCCGCACAAATGAGCCAGTCCGTACGCTTCTGGAGGATCTTTTGTACTATACCTGCCAAGGTATGGACAAAATAGACAAGATCTGACCAAAGCAGCGACAGCTCACTGACAACAGTACGACGAGGAACACGCTCTAGTACTTAATGTCACTATCAGCCGCTGCCTACTCACCAACCCTTGTCGTGGCACGTACATAGCCTGCAGTTGGTGGAAAAGGAATAGTACACAGCCGGCCATGTCACTATCAGCCGCTGCCTACCCACCAACCACCAGCATGGCACGTGCGTAGCCCACAGTTGGTAGAACATGAATATTATACAGCTGGCTGTACCTGCTTGGAAACCTACCTTCGGCTATAAATACTCCAACACCTTGGAACGATATCATGATCACATCTTATACCATCATATATCATCTTCTCTCTAGCTATTTCTCTCTATATACACTTATATTCAGAGCAATCTAGTCTGATTCTCACGCCGGAGGGTGGTCACAAGGAGGTACCCCCCCTTCTCAGTAACGAGCTCACGGTGTCTGTTTTGCAGGTCATCAGAAGAATAACCATCTTTGCCGGACCTAACCCTCGTGGGAAACATCTACTTGACTCCCAGATTATCCGTAATCTGCCGGGGTCACTTAGTGTTTCTTCACTATCAAAACCAACCACCATAATAGAGTAAACCTCTATTCGAGTCAATGTTGCTAGGCCGGTTTAACTATTTGAACCCAATTCTCAAATTTTTTACTAATTCCAATTTTAACTGTTTATATCTTACTAACCATCTCTTTCAGATTTTTATGTTAGTTTTTTTTTTGCAAAATGACAAAAATGCCCATGCTATTAAAAACCCAAATAACAAAATATTTGAATGTCTTGAGTTTAAAAGCATGTTTGAGATTGAGTTTGAAAAATGCTTATTGGTTTATTAGTTTTTTTAAAAGCCAATAAGTTAAAATGTGTTTGACAATCACACAAATCTTTTTTATTTTAGCTTTTTGAAGACAGTTTTTCAAAAATCCTAAATCTTAACTTTTCAAAATAGTTTTTTGAAAAAAAAAAACAAAAAGCAATAAGCATATTTGATAAGGATTAAAAAATCATCATTTATAAAAAACACTTGTACTTTAGGTGTAAATGACTGAAATGCCCTTGTACTTAACATAATCCCACCATCATGTCGAGCTGAAGCAATCAAGCAGCCAGCCATATATGAAACTACTACTAGTTTCAGGCGGCAAACCCTAATCGTGACCCGATATTCAACCCGAACCCACACATCAACGAAGAAGACGATGAAGATAGAAGAAGTTCAATCCACCACTAAAAAAACAGAGGATTGCAACTCACACTCACATCAAAGGCCTTGGTCTTGAGGTTATAATAATAATATTATTATTATTCTTCACTTCTCCCCAATTCACTTCAATTAGGATTTATTATTATTATTATTATTATTATTATTGTATGTTGCAATTGTTTACTCTTAGCGTCAGTTTTGTTCATGTTCTTTCATTGAGGAAATGAACTTGTTCGTGAATGTGAATGGTTCACAAACACAAACAAACAAACAAATAGTGTTTTATTTGATTTGGCTAACCGAGAATGGTCAGTGTCAACGCTTCGGTTTGGCTACCCAGCTTGTGTTGCTGTTTTATTGTACTTATTATATATAATTTTGTTTTATAGTTAATAATATTGCTTAAATCTATATAATAAGATTAGAAAGCTCATTAAAAATATTCAGTGAACAAACGTAAATAAACGAGCATTAACGACCGTAAACTAACACATTTTCGAACGTTCACGAACGGTTTATTTATTAAAAAAAAGAGTGAACCGCAGTTTTCGTCCCTGTGGTTTGTTCAAATCCGTGGTTATAGTCCAACAGTTTCAAATTTGCGATTTTCGTCCTGTGGTTTCATTTCACTTGCAATTAAACCTGAATTCACTAATTCCGTTAAGTCTGATAGTTAAACCCATCAGTGTGCCCTTCACGTGAGGGGCAGTTTTGTCCTTTGTTTTCCCCGAATACACCCTAGCCCCTCACGTGAGAGGGCTTGCGAATTAGGATTGGGATTTATTTGGGGAGAAAAAGGACAAAACTGTACCTCACGTGAGGGGCACGTTGATAGGTTTAACGACCAGACTTAACGGAATAAGTGAATTCGGGTTTAATTGCAAGTGAAATGAAACCACAGGGATGAAAATCGCAAATTTGAAACTGTTGGACTAAAACCTTAGATTTAAACAAACTACAGGGACAAAAACCGCAGTTTACTCTAAAAAGAACGAACATAAATTCACTTTCCGCCGAATAGTTCGTCAAACATTCGGTTCGTTAACAGCCCTATTCAAATTCTTCTTACTTAAAGTGTCATGGATTTGAAATTACTTCATGCTGTACATATCATGATATGAATTCCAATAATTATGTCTAGGCTACTGGAAAAGCCATACCGTTAGCAGCTGGATTCGTGGGACAGGTGCCAGCACGAGAGGCTGGCGGTCTTGTAGTCGATATGATCTGCCAGAAAAAGATGGCAGGAAGGGCACTTTTACTTGCCGGACCTCCTGGTACGGGTAAAACCGCCCTTGCCCTTGGTATCTCCCAAGAACTTGGTACTAAGGTATGCCATGTTATTGTATTATTCAACATTTTACACATAGTTATCAATATCGACCGCTTAAGGCGCTTAAGCGCATTTATTGGGTGAGGCGCATTAAATGCGCTTTCAATGCATTGATATTAAAAGCGCTGACTTGTTCCTGTTCTCAAGTGGCATGCGTGTTATTTATTAAATGACATTTAACCAACCTCTTCCTAGTCTCAAGTAAAAACTAAAACTCCCACTATTTAAGGGCTCAACTAGTTTATTATTTATTATTTAATATTTAATTTATATACGTTTTAATACTTTTTTCCTATATTTATTTTTCTTTTATAAATATAACACAATATATGTTGTTTAGTATTTAGTCATGTTTATCATAATTTGGTATATAAAATAATAATAGTTATATAAGTATATATTAAATTTTAATATATACTTATATAACTATTATCATTATATATATCAAATTATGATACACATGACTAAATACTATGAACTGTTTCAAGAATGAATCTTTGTTTTCTTAATAAGATGTTCTACTTTAGTTAAAATTTTGTTTTTTGATGTGCGCTTTTTTAAAAAAAAAATCGGGCGCTTTTTTGCGCTTTTATTTTGGGCGCTAGGTGAAGCCTCAACGCTTCCGAGCGCTTATCGCTTTTGATAACTATGATTTTACATTCTATTAGTTGTATTTATCTAGCATAATAAAACATATATGTATTAACTATATCTAGGTCCCATTTTGTCCAAATGGTTGGATCAGAAGTCTACTCATCAGAAGTAAAGAAAACCGAGGTTTTAATGGAGAATTTCAGGAGAGCTATCGGCTTACGTATTAAAGAAAACAAGGAGGTTTATGAAGGAGAAGTAAGTATCAATATTTAACCTTTAACTTAAATTGATTTCTTTTTATAATTTAATTATTTGTGAGATGATTGGTTTTAGGTGACTGAATTATCTCCAGAGGAAACTGAGAGTGTGACGGGTGGATATGGTAAAGCAATAAGTCATGTTATTATTGGATTAAAAACTGTCAAAGGAACGAAGCAGTTGAAACTGGATCCGACTATATATGATGCTTTGGTTAAGGAAAAGGTAGCTGTTGGTGATGTTATATATATAGAAGCAAATAGCGGTGCGGTTAAAAGGGTAGGTAGGAGTGATGCGTTTGCAACTGAATTTGATCTTGAAGCGGAAGAATATGTTCCGCTTCCTAAAGGCGAGGTTCACAAGAAGAAAGAGATAGTTCAGGTTTGTGTTTTTATATAATATCATTGATGATTATGTATAGGGGTGGCAAATGTGACCCATTGGGTTGAATGGGTTGTATTAAAATTTATATAATGAGTCACAATGGGTCAAACTAAAAAAAATGATTGAAACGGGTTGACATTTCTTGAAGGTTTTTTTTTTATTTTTTTTATTTTTTTATTTTTTATGAACGAGAAAACGGAGAAAACTTTTTAGTACTTTTACTTTTTTAGTTTTTGATTTATATTTCGAGTTATGATTTTTTAAATTTTTTTATGAGGGGTTTTTGAAATGGGTCAAAACGGGTTGAGATTTAATTCAAAAAAAAAAATTTAAAATTATAACTTGAAATATAAATCAAAAACTAAAGAAGTAAAAATACTAAAAAGTTTTCTCCGTTTTTCTCGTTCCATAAAAAAAACTCGAGAAATGTCAACCCATTTTGACCCGTTTCAATCATTTTCTTTTTTAGTTTGACCCATTATATACATTTTAATACAACCCATGGGTCACATTTGCCACCCCTAATTATGTAGTGCGTTTTTTATTTATGTATGATTTCTTGTTAGGATGTTACACTTCATGATCTTGACGCTGCAAATGCACGACCTCAAGGAGGACAAGATATAATGTCGCTAATGGGTCAAATGATGAAGCCTAGAAAAACTGAAATTACTGATAAATTGAGACAAGAAATCAATAAGGTTGTTAATCGTTATATTGAGGAAGGGGTGGCGGAGCTTGTTCCTGGTGTCCTATTTATAGACGAGGTACGCCGTACGCCTTTTTATATCATTTTTAGCATATGTTATAAACTTATAATTATGTTACTAATATAACTTGTTATGCAGGTACATATGCTCGATATGGAGTGTTTTTCATACTTAAACCGTGCTATAGAAAGCTCGTTATCTCCAATTGTAATATTTGCTACCAATAGAGGGATATGTACCGTGAGGTAACATTTTCTACATTTTCTGAAGTTCTAGATTTTATGAGTGAGGGTATTCATGGTATTTGACTTGCAGAGGAACCGACATGTCAAGTCCACATGGCATACCTGTGGATCTTCTAGACAGGCTGGTGATCATACGAACCGAAACATACGGGCCTGCTGAGATGATTCAGGTATAAATACATATTTCAAATCAACTAGTATTTTATTATAAATATTTATCTATCATACCAACAACAACCAACCATAACCAGTAAGATCCCACAAATAGCAATGCTATAAACAGGGTCTGGGAAGGGTGGGATGTAGGCTAACCGTTTCTATGTTCCAAAGAACAGAGAGGTTGCTTCCAGAGAGACCCTCGGCTCCGGAATCCATCATTAGATAATATAAAAAGACAAAATTCAACAGAATGCCTTTAGATATCGTAGAAATAAAAAATTAAGTACAATTAATATTAAAAAAATAAAAAAAAACATTAGTCATAACAGAATAAATAAATGTAGTGAATAGTATTCTACTCTTGAAAATATACAATAATAGTAAAAACATTATATTAAATTAGTTTATTATTTAACACTAAAACTAAATAAACACATAAACGAATAAAATTAAGTTTAGTAAGTATAAAAGTATATAAATACAACTAATAATAATAGTAATTAAAAAGTAATAAATAAGTACTAAACAGGATATAGAATAAAAATAAAAATAACATACAAAATAGATAAACTTGAAGAAGTATGGGGTTAGAAAAGAAAATAACAGAATGACATGTGACAAAATATTCTTTAATACCATTATTAATAAAGAAAGATAATTTTGTTATTTTTTTGCTTGATGTGCTGGTTAGATATTGGCTATCAGGGCACAAGTTGAGGAAATATCTATAGATGAAGAAAGCTTGGCTTACCTTGGTGAGATCGGACAACAAGCATCTTTGAGGTTTGACTTTTTCTCGTGTTACAACTTACAAAATATGGAATCTTTGTTTTACTTTACTAAAAGAATCTTGTTTTGGGCAGGCATGCGGTGCAATTATTATCGCCTGGTAGTGTTGTGGCAAAAATGAACGGCCGTGAGGGTATTTGCAAGGTAATAATTCTTGTACTTTTGTTTATTATATGTTAAACGCTGGCTCATTTTGTTGTGCAAATATGTTTATATAGGCGGACTTGGAGGAAGTGAGTGGTCTTTACCTTAATGCAAAGTCATCGGCCAAACTGTTACAAGAGCAACAAGATAGATACATCTCATGATGAATCTTTGAAACTTGAAATGGGCTCAAATTCTGGTGTAATTTAAAATGTCTAGAAGTTGTAGGCTCGGTTTTGGCGAATGTGAGTTCAATTGATTCCTCTGTTTGGTTTTATAAGGGATTTGGACACTATTTTTAGGATGATTTAGCAGAATGAGAAAAATGGGTTGTTTTTATCATTTTATCTATTTGATTCATGATGAACCGTGAACGAGACTGGTTAAACATGGGTTTTATGCGAGCCTCTTTTCACATCGATTATACTTGTTTCTTCGTGTGATGGTTGATGTCATGAACCAACCTACTGATATAAAAAACCTGGTTTGTGAGCGTTGGATGACGTCTTTGAATCCACAAGAACCATGGTTGATGTCATGAACCAACCTACTGATATAAAAAACCTGGTTTGTGAGCGTTGGATGACGTCTTTGAATCCACAAGAACCAACCTATCGATCTCGTGTATGATCGAAGTTCACTAATTTTAACCTACCCCGGACTCATCAAGCGGCAGCTTTAACTCCCAACGGGAGAAGTGTAAGCATTTCGGTCACACACGTTTCTTAACCACCGAGTCACTCTCATAAGATATGTGTTATGAACTATTGGTCCAAGCCCATTTTACATCTATGTGACCACAACAGACCCAACCAAGCAGGCCCAATTCGAATGTTAGTAAAAGCCCAGCAAGGAAAATTGATAGAAGCAGGTTATAAGCACGGGTTGAAGACGGAGTAGGCAAGAATGAACTTGAATGTGTGAACCGTCTGATTTCTCATCTCCATTCTCTCTATTATAGTATTCTATTTTCTCATCCCCTTCTTGTATCCAGTTCTTAAGATTCAATGAATTATTAACCGTTTACTTTATAGATAACGTGTTTGATTATTAGTTTGTATCGATTCACTTCAATATGCACCAACGAGCAGGAACCTACGAGTTTTTATTTATGATAACTTAGCTATTCTTTCTCTTGATAAAAATTATAACTTTAGTTTTGTTATTTCTAGGGCTGTTCAAAAAGCCCGTGGCTCGCGGCTCGCTTGAAAATAGCTTGAAAAAAGCTCGGCTCGAAAAAAGCTCGATTTCAAATGAGCTCGGCTTGAGCTAGGGTCAGCTCGGATCGTGGCTCGGTCTTGGCTCGACTCGTTGGCTCGTTTAGATTAAGCCCAAAATTTTAATATCTATATATAATAATACCATACAAAGAAATAAATAAATAAAAGTTATACATATATTATGCCACTCGATACCTAAAACCTTATAAAAAATAACTAAAACAAAACATATAAAGTTATAAATTCTTTAGTTTACAAATTTTATATAATATGTTTATTAAAATTATAACTTTTGTCTTTCATATATCAAAATTTGTAAAATATAAAATAATAAATAATAAATAAAAAAAATAAAGGAGCCCGACTTGAGCTTTAAACGAGCTGAGCTCGATTTATCAGCTCGATTAGGAAACGAGCCGAGCTCAAGTAAGTTCGAGCTCGAGCTCGAGCACACCATGGCTCGACTCAACTCGGCTCGTTTACAACCCATTGTTATTTCAATTTGTTTATATTTATTTGTTTAAACATTATTATAAAACCTCAATTGCAAAAATTAAATACTTATATTGTGAGTTGTATAGAAAACCAAAAGCGGCATCCTTTCCATACAAAGTACTCCACTCGTCCCACTAAAAATGTCTATAGTTTCTTTTTTAATTGTTCCATTACAATTGCCCACCTTCAAAATTTATTAGCCAATTTTCAATTTTACCCTTAAACATACACAACTAGCATTACTAAACCATATTGATCGACCCAATTTTCAAGGTCATTATTGTCATTTGGTAAACAAAAAAAGTAATCATTCAATACATCTTTAACTTTGTGTTTTTCAAACCATGACACTTAAAGAGGGACGGATGGAGTATTACTTATAATAGGTTTAGATCAAATGCAAATTAAATTAAATACAAATTAAATTAACGTGCTAACTGTGAGAATCAAGTTATGTAATTATATATACAACATAATATAATTATAATATAGTGTAATTACATGATTACGTTACTTGTATATATAATTACACTACTTAATTCTTACAACGTTAACTTTCTCCTATTTAAAATAATTTATTATTCTACATTGTTGACTTATCAATTGATGTGATTATTTTAATTTTTTTTTCAAACAAAATTAATGAGCTTTTGAGAATTGCACGTTAATTTTACAAAGCAGCCTCGTGTCAAACGTTTATTCTACACTCAGCCCATGCTACATTTAATGTCAACTGACGGGGCCACGAGTTTTACTTTGACCCCTTGCACTATCGACTAACTGCACCACTCCCACATTTTATTTGTGCCATCCATCCGGTTAAGAAGATGGTGGGTGCCACACTCACAGTGTATTAAGTTAAATTTTTTTATTTATACTGTAATATCATAAAATAAGTAAATTCTAAACTTATGACACTTAATTTTTTAAACAGATTTTAAGTAAACAACTATAAAAGTGATATAAATATTTATACATGTATATTTGGTAAAACTAGCTGGTAGCTGTTAGCTGGTAGCTGGAAGCTGTAGCCTTTTAAATTATTTAGGTGTTTGGCAGAGTAGCTGGAGCTTTAAATAAAATGTATAAAATGACCAAAATGGACATAACTAAAAAAACATAATACTAAATGTAATCTTTCTCTCTCTCTCTCTCTCTCTCTCTCTCTCTCACACACACACACACATATATATGTATATATAAGTTCTGACAAATAAATAAAACATGGTCATTTTCAATTAAATAAAACATAGTCACTAACAAATAGTCAAGACCATAATATACTACTATTAACTCATTAATGTCATGCATTCCATATCAAAGTAGCAATATTGTTGCGAACCTGCTTCATCTCATTCGTTGTTCCTTCAAATAGACCATTCGCGTTTGTTTCATGGTTACTAATATCATCTAGTTCATCTCGTGGTATGTAGTTTGGACGTTGCTCCATTGTAGTAAACAAGATATCGTCTTGACAATTACGTATATAGTTATGCAGTGCAAATGTAGCCATGATAACATCAATTTGTGTGTGCACGCTATACTTGGGCATTGTACCAAGTATCTTAAATCGTTTCTTCAAAATTCCAAAGGACCTCTCAATATAACTGCATAAAGATGAATGTGAACGGTTGAAAGCTTCTTGCATATTATTCGGGGGCTCTCTTTGAAATTGAGATTGATGATATCTTGTCTTTGAATATGGAACAAGGTATCCATTTCTGCCTGGATATCCTTTATCAACCAAATAATATCTACCTGATAAAGAAGTTAAAAAACAAAATGCGTTAGAAATTTATTAAAGAGTAAAATGAAACAATTCCAAATATATATATATATATATATATATATATATATATGTAAACAGTTCCAAATATTACCTTCAGGTGGGTGTGGGAAGTTGAATTTACTATCTTGGGTCGCGTTAATAAAAACACGTGTGTCATGTGCTGATCCCTCCCACCCGATTGATACGAATGTGAAACACATATCGAAATCACATGTTGCCATTACGTTGAAAGTTGGCACCCCCTTTTCTACCAATATAAGGTAGTTGTTGACTCTCTGGGATGCAGGCCCCTATATGTGTACCGTCAATACATCCAATACAATCCTAAATATAATTTAAAATTAGTTAAGTAAAAAAGTACACAAGCATGAATGACATTAATCAATTTAATACTTTGAAATACGGCATGTATCTGTTGTCGTTCAATATTTGAGGTGGTACAAATTGAAAAGTTGTATCTTTTGTCTTATAATGTCGCGTGCTATACCTTGAAAACCTTTATCTCTACCAGTTATTGCCTCTAAAACTTCATGAAATGCTCTGCTAATACTCTCCCCAGAACGTTGAAAACGCTCCCCAACATCCCTGTTAGATAAACCCAATGCCAATGTATACAGAAATATCCCCACCTTCTCAAAAGTTGGCATTCTATCACTCGATTGCAATCCATAGTTTGATTCAAGCTCTCTACGTAATTTCATAAACACGTTTGGATGCATTCTGAATGCATTTACACATCGTATAGGATTGCCTTTTAAAACTTCCATTATCCAAGCCTGTCCCGTTTGTGATGATGTCATGCATGGTTCCTTGTATATATACTTATAAAAGTATGCATCAACTAGATCACTTGTATAGGTTGAATCCAACAAAAAGTTATAACAATGCAATTTGTGCTTCTTCTTGCTTGTTTCATTATCCATAACAAACCTGGTAATAAATCAATATCAGCTTAACATATAAACAAATAAATAGCTAAAAGATAAACTCACAAATAGATTAACATATAAAGACGTAAATAATATTCTTGCATAAATACAAATTAAAATAAAAGAGATCAAATAACTTCCATAGTCACGGCAATAAAACATCAAGGTAAAAAAAACATTAAATCAATCCAAGAGCAATAAAGTTCAAATAAATAGAAACAATAATGTCTTCATAACATGCCCTCAAAGAAAACTTTAGTCGGTGACCCTTTGCTTTCGTTGCAACCACGCTAACCTACTATGATCATGTCGCATGTTTATAAACATTTCTCTTTTCACGGGATCTTCAAATAGGTTGACTTACTTCATTTAAAAAGTCAGCGTAGAAATTGTTTCCTTGAGTTTCCAAGTTTTATAGATTAGAAAGTGTATCACTGTATACATGATAAGCATTTGCATCATCACCTCCCTCAACATTGTCATCCTCAAGGTTCTCAACATGCACCTCACTGAATGTCGTTGGATCCATAGAGGGTGCCACACAATTTTCCCCACTAACAACTGCATCTCCAAATAACTGATCCCACTCTTCTTGTAGTTGTATAGATGGTTGATTATTTTGAATTGCTAGAACTTTCGGGTTTTCCTACACAATATAATGGTGACTATTTAGTTATCATTACTACTGGAATATTATACGGTATTTAAATTTTAAAACGAGTTGTATTTTTGTCACCTAAATTTTTAGTTTCCACCACTCATCAGAACAACTAAGTTGCTTGGTACTTTCATTCCAGCCTAAACCAGTCTCTCCGTTCTTAAGTGACTTCCAAAGGTTGTACTCTTTTCTCATATGGTCATATTTGTTCTTCATTGCTTTGTCACTGACAAATTGATGATTTATAACCTTTTCAAACTCTGGCTGAAGAGAAACCCATTTGAATGATGAAGTTCGACCATGCTTCGTTATATATTTGTTTAAGAACCGACATAATTCTAATACCATTTTTTTTGTCCAATTTTCTCTTTTCCCTCTCTCTTTTGGAATCCATCTAGTAACCACGCATACATATACATACAATTTACAAATATAAAAAAAAATAATTAAAATCAGCTACAAACATACTCAACAAATAATGAACTAGAAAAGCAAACCTAATCAAAAAGTATCATGGTTATAAATTAAGTTCTAATCACTAAAGTATAATTTTTCATTAGGCAAGATGTTATAGGATGACCTATTTAACCTATCAAGCATTATATGTTTCTAACGGGCCGAAGCGGACTGCAGGTGCAAGTCTGCCAGGGCTACCACAGTTGTTAATTTATTAGAGGGGCAGACGATCTACTAATCGGTTTACATATTAATTTAATTACCTGTGATTATTGATTAAGATAATTTTGTTATAGTTTATTTATCAAATTATGTCAATTGAATATAGAATACTAAAAATTGTTAGAAAATAAGACTGACAAGAAAATTTTTGAACGACTTTAAATTAGACTACTAAATATAGATGTTTATATATTTGCTGAACAATATCATTTATATATTGCCAAATCATTTTAATTGGTTATCTAAAAAGATGGTATCCTTTCTTGTGTTTTGATACTGCTTTAATTAGTTGCATTATGTATATGTGTTTACTGCATGATTACTTATGCAGTTATGCATGTTGAGAACACGGAGGTATGCCAACTATGCCTTTGGGATGATTAATGTTCATTACTGTTTCATTGAGAGTACATTTTGGGGCAATGCAGAGCATTTAAAGTGCACCGTTTCTGCATTTGCTAACTTGATAATGGGGAAATCTCCTGGAAAGCGGACTGCAGGTGCAGGTCATTAAACGGGCAGGCCATGCTAATTTCGGACCAAATTCAAAGGTTTGGTCAAAAGAGACATTTTGGACAGATTTGTTTTAACTATAAACGGGTCAGATTTGGCCTATTTAAAATGATAACTAACTAAAGGAACACCAAAGAAAACTAAATTTGAGATTATGATCTTCCATTACCACTACCATAGCTAATACATCCGAAGGATAAATTAGGCTCGATTGTGACTATGGTTATAAACCATATCTGATACTTATATTCTGATTTTATTAGGTGGCGTTTCTGGCATGGCATATATACTGTGTATGTTTCAATATCAAAACAGATGAGTGGGTAAGTTCTTTTTAATCTAATTGATGTATTTCTGGTTGTTGATCATATATATTTACTACATGGATTTATGTTTTTTCAGATGCACTGGAAGCAATATTTTATTAAAGGATAGGGGTGCAAACGAACCGAGGCGAGCCCGAGCTCAACTAGGCTCGAGCTCGGCTCGTTTAACTTACACAAAGCTCGAGCTCGACTCGTTTCGAGCTCTATTTTCAAAGCTAGAGCTCGGCTCATGAATGGATTTTGAAGCTCGAGCTCGGCTCATGAATGGATTTTGAAGCTCGAGCTCGGCTCATTTGCTATTTATCAATTATTTTTTTATATAATAATTATTATTTTATATATTTTTTTCTATTATAGTTTTATGTATAAAAGAATATATAATTTTATAATTTTTTATATAATAATAATCGAGCTGAGCCGCTCGCGAACTACTCGAGATCGGCTCGTGTAAAACCTCGATCGAGCCCGAGCTCGAGTCTAAAAGTAAGCTCGTTTAATATCAGATTTGTGACATAATTTGTACCATTATTTGATTAGTTGCATTAAATTAAAAGTGCAGCAACAACATCACTGATTTAATAAAATAATAAATATATAATTAATTTTGATTTATATTCATATTTATATTCTAAAAAAATAATAATTCTGTGATGATTGAAATCAGTTTGTGAAAAGTTTTATCACTTATAGAGCCCGAGCTCGAGTCTAAAAGTAAGCTCGTTTAATAAACAAGCCCGAGCTTCACTTATCGAGCTTGAGCTGGCTCGCAAGCCTAAACGATTTCAAGTTAGTATTAAATAAATTAATCAGTTCTCCCTATTTTCTTTAACAATTTATTATATTTTGGCCTATATACTACTGTTGATAGTCCCTACAAATGAAGTTCATGGCATCAATTTCAGATTTCTAAATATATACATCAGTTTCATGATATATACATAAACATGATTATCAAGTAAAGAGCTTCAGGTTTCTAATACTTTTGTCAGATTTCTAATACTTTTGAAGATCTAAATAATCAATTAAAATCAAATTCGTTGATGCACACAGTTACGTATCATCAATAATCATCAATCAAATCGTAAAAACATATATCATGTGTAATCAATGAAATAAAAATTAAGTAATAATTGAAGATCAGATTCATACCTTTAACCTTGCTTGAAGAAACGTGAAGGAACGTGAATCAGAGAAGAGAAGCTGTTAGTTTGGAACGTGAATCAGAGAAGAGAAGCTGTTAGTTTGGATTGATAATTGATAAGAATAATATATATACCGGGAGGTTATTTTGGTAATTATAATCCCTAAAAGCTTGTAGACTTTTTAACGCTACTATCAGGAGCGTTTCAACATGGAGCTTTTTCTCTTAATATAAAAGCTTATAGCTCCTCTAACTAGACACTAACCAAACAAGACTTTTTATTGAATAGGAGCTTTATTTTAAAAGCTTGTAGCTAGAAGCTCCTAAAAGTTCATTGCCAAACATACCTTACATAAAAGATAATCACAAGCAATTATAGAAGAAAGAACGAGAGTTAAAAGCATATCCTATGTATCACATTTAAAACAATAAATATAATTTTTATGTTGTTCTACAGCTCATCAACATCACTAACACACCTCTTATAATATTAGCTTTCTAGTTTATATATTATGAATGTATTAATTTTCTAATCAAAAGCATATAGAGTATTAAAACGAGAATATAAAGATTTGATTACAAATATATAGTTTCTAAAACTAGAAAGTTGTAGGAAATGTATCAAATAGACTATGGTTGAACTTAAACTAGCAGCATCAGAATCGTCTCGTCGAACTTTACAATATTAGATTTAGATTTTTGCTTTTTGATTATTTGTTTGTAGATTATAGATTTTTTGTTCAAACTATTGTGTCTTTTTATATATCATTGTTTTTTTACTCGTCACGGTGTTATATTTTGTGATCCATTATGTATTTATAATTTTATATCATTCATGTTTATACATATATATTCGTGGTATTCATACAACAAATAATTTTCTTTTTATAATTGTACAACTACTATTAATTTTCAAAAATAATATTATATAATCTCACAATAAAAAAGTTAAAAATGGAGCAAATAAAGAAAGAATCATGTTCGAATCAAGGCTTTAATTTTATGTTCGAACCCGACAGGAGGCAACGGTTTATGAATTTCATCCGGTTTCCGTGCATAAAGAGGTACGATCTCACAGAAGGAGTCGGCCTCGAACTTAACCCGAGAGAATAGCACACATATAAGATTCTATGCAGTTAAAACAAAAAAGAAGGTATGACAGTTTTAGTCCCTGAATTATGTATGGGTAGTTGTCAAGTTGGGTAACGGTAGCATTGATTGCTGTCCTCAATTGACTAGTTGGATCATCATATCATAATATCATCCAATCACCACCTATTAATTTGGCCATTGCATGTGTGTGTGTTTGTTTCTTATTGTTATAACCGCCTGCCACATTCATTCGTCCACAATCAGCTGCTCTAGATTCAGTTTCCGTACTGAATAATCAAGGTTTGTATCATTCATCTCACTCTAATTCATCGTTGATTAACTTCTTAAACTTATTAATAATTTAGTGTAGAATTTAGTAATACAGCTCAATTGATTCGTTAGGTCTGTTAAAAGTTAACGATTAACGATGAATTTCGTCGAGCAGAAGGTTCGTCTTATCGATTCACCTCTTGAACTTGCTAATTTAGTGATTAAGCTCAATTGATTCGTTAGGTAATTAGGTCTGGCGAGAAGGAATTATGCTTCTAATCACGTTAGGTCATATTAGATTCAGTTTCCGTACTGATAATCGAGCAGAAGGCGCGTATCATAGATATCACTGCAATATATTATCGATTCATTTCTTGAACTTATTTGTATAGTTTAATGATTTAGCTCAATTGACTCGTTAGGTGAGATGTTAACGGTTAACGATGAATTACGTATCTAATTATGTTAGGTCATCTTAGATTCAGTTTCTGTATTGATAATTACGCAGAAGGTCGTAATTTATCATTGATTCGCCGTCTAAACTTGTTAATTTGGTGTAGAGTTTAGTGGTTCAGCTCAAGTGATTCGTTAGGTAGTTAGGTCTGGTGAGAATTTAACTGTCTCTAATTATGTTATTATATATATTGAGATTGATCAATTTTGTATAAGTTAGGTGAATTGTAATAACTAATAAGAATTTGAAATCTGGATTATGATGTTATCGACTTTTCGTTGTGTGTAAGTTGATGAGGATTTTAAGACAAATGTAATTTAGGTTTTCTCTGTTTTGATTTTCTGAAGAATTTGTTACCAGCAATTTGGTTACTTCTTCTGTTTGATGTATTAGAGATTATTTGACTTCTGATTCATGTTTGTCAGTATTGAAAGTTAAAATTAGTATTAGTATGGATTTTGTACTTTTGCTACATTTCCATGTGCAAATATCCTATTTTCCCCTAAAAGTGTTAAGAATCCAGTTAGTTGAAATGTTTAAACTGACCAATTTGATCTTTAAAGTCAACTGCATATAGCGGGGATGGTAAGATTATGCATCTAATGTCTAATATATTGATCTCTGTCTATTATTCATGATTGCAGAGATTGTGGATTTTTGTTTGCAACAATGGCAACCGGAGCTGTTCCCGCTTCCTTTATGACTTTAAAGGGCAGAGGCAACGGGTTAGGGCTCTCAAAAACTTCAGATTTTGTCAAAGTTTCAGATTTGAAGAGGGTTAAGGTTCAGAGAACCAAGGTTTTTGTGATTAAAAATTCAAACCCTGGTTCAGATATTGCAGAACTCCAGCCTGCTTCTGAAGGAAGTCCTCTGTTAGGTACATGCTTGCAATTATTTTGGCACTAGCTTGCTGATCCTGTGAATTTTGTGCTTGGATCAAAATGAAAAGTAAAACTTATTAATGTTTATATCTTTGTTTTTGATAGTTCCTGTGCAAAAGTATTGTGAATCCACACATCAAACCATCAGGAGGAAAACCCGCACTGTAATGGTTGGAACTGTAGCTCTTGGTAGTGACCACCCAATAAGAATTCAAACAATGACCACAACTGATACTAAGGATGTGGCTGCAACTGTCGAACAGGTTCTTGTTTTTTTTGGTGTTTTATTTAGTGTCGATAAAAATATATTTATATGGCTGCTGAGTTGGTTATCTGTCTGTTTGACAGGTCATGCAAATAGCTGATAGAGGAGCTGATATTGTTAGAATAACAGTGCAAGGGAAAAGAGAGGCAGATGCATGTTTTGAAATTAAGAACACCCTTGTTCAAAAAAAGTAAGTCAACCTTTTGACTTTCTAGAATCTTAATGCTTTTCATGATTCATGTTATCTAGTGCATTGTTTTCATATGCAGTTATAACATACCTCTAGTGGCAGACATTCATTTTGCTCCTTCAGTTGCACTGCGTGTTGCTGATTGTTTTGATAAAATTCGTGTCAATCCTGGAAACTTTGGTACAAACTTAAAATCTTGTTTCTATAGTAATCTGCTTTTCAAAATTTTCAATATTTTGACTTTATTCTTTGCAGCTGATCGACGGGCCCAGTTTGAGACATTGGAGTATACAGATGATGATTATCAAAAGGAACTTGAGCATATTGAGAAGGTCAAACTGTTGATTTACTTTCTATCATTCGCATTTCAAGGTCAACTTATCAAGTTAATAAACTCATTATAAATGTGTTTTCTGTTAGGTTTTTGTCCCATTGGTTGAAAAATGCAAGAAATATGGAAGGACAATGCGTATAGGAACTAACCATGGTAGTCTTTCGGATCGTATCATGAGCTACTATGGTGATTCTCCTAGGGGCATGGTAAGCAAGCTTGTAAATGAACACAAATGGAGCATGGTCGTGTTTGCTCGTTTAACTTTAATTGAACAAACGATCGAATATGAACACTTAGACAAACGGGGTTTTCTTGTTCGTGATCATGTATGTTTGTTCAATAACAGTATAAACGAACTGTTCACGAATGTAAACGAACAAACATAACTGAACATAGATGAACGAGCATAGCTGAGCTAATTTAGTTAAAATTAATGTGAGGAACAATGTGTAGAGCCTAAAAAGTTATCAAAACTAGACTAAGTTTTAATGCGCCAAAAAACAATTAATGAATATATTAACAAGCGTAAACGACCGAACTTAAACAAACGTAAAGTAGCAAACATAAATGAGCGAATGAGACACAATCAGTTCACTGAGCGTTTTTGTTTACATTCCTAAACAGTAAGCAATAAAGCATACATTAAGTTTCTCTTGATTTACCCAATTACCCTTAACTACCACATATGTCATACAAACTTGTTTTTCAGGTTGAATCCGCATTTGAGTTTGCAAGAATTTGTAGAAAACTTGACTACCATAATTTTGTATTTTCAATGAAAGCAAGTCATGGTTCAAGCATACCGTCTTCTTGTAGCTGAAATGTATGTTCAGGGTTGGGATTATCCTTTGCATTTGGGAGTTACTGAAGCTGGTGAAGGTGAAGATGGGCGTATGAAATCTGCAATTGGCATTGGGACACTTCTTCAGGTCATAATATTGTTCATGCTACTTTTTATTATTTTATAAATTCATAGACAATGTTTGTTCATATTATTATATGCTTAAAGTTTTATGGTATACAGGATGGTCTTGGTGATACTATTAGGGTTTCAGTTACTGAGCCACCCGAGGAAGAAATTGACCCGTGTAGGAAATTGGCTAATCTTGGTATGAAAGCATCCCAAATTCAACAAGGGGTGGTAGGTTTGCTACTTTTTGCATAAATTTACCAAATTAATGTGTATTCCAATTAGGCCTGTAAACGAACCGAGCTCGTTTAACTTTAAACAAACAAACGATTAAACAGGAACAGTTTTCTTGTTCGTGTTCATTCATTAATAGTATAAAATGAATTGTTCACGAAGTTGAACGAACATTAATGAAACATTGATGAATGAATATAAATTTGCATAACTGGACAAGCACCAATTGAAAGTAAACATGATCATCAATCCTTTGGATTTATAAAAGTAATAAAACTAAACTAAATTGTAATGAGTGATATATTAATTTTATAAAACAAGACTAAATTGTAGCAGGCCTAACACTTTAAAGGAGTACTTAAACGACCAAACTTAACCAGAGGTCCAGAAGTAAATTACGGACACAAAACGAACGCTCGCGAACATAAATGAACGAATGAGATATTTGTTCATGTTTGTCAATTTGTTAGGTAAACTAACTTCTCGCTGAGCATGCAGTTTGTTTACAGGCCTAATTATAACCCTTATATTATTATTATTATTCTATTTACACTTACTTTTCTAGGCACCATTTGAAGAAAAACATAGACGTTATTTTGATTTTCAAAGGAAAACTGGTGATTTACCTGCTCAAAAGGAGGTTAGAGTGTTACTCTTTACAAATTGTTGATATATTTTAACTTTTTAATCATAATATAATCATGTCGCTTTTTTCTTTATTTTTCTAATTAGCACCTTTGACTTAAACATGTGGCAGGGTGAAGAGGTTGACTATAGAGGCGCACTTCACCGTGATGGCTCGGTTCTCATGTCGGTTACCCTGGATCAACTAAAGGTTAATTATCTTCTTTCCAAATTGTTAATATGTTTTAATCATAATATCATATATATCCTTTGTAAATCCTTTTTCTTTTATTGTATCCAGTCACCTGAGCTTTTTTATAAATCATTAGCTGCAAAACTTGTGCTTGGTATGCCATTTAAGGTCAGTTCAAGTTTATTCTCTGTTAAATTTATTTATAAAATTTTATCAATATTCGTTAGCTCATAATATATGGTGTTTGTTTTAGGATCTTGCAACAGTAGATTCTATCTTATTGAGAGAGCTTCCACCAGCAGACGATAAAGATGCTGTAAGAAACTTTTTCATTTTTCAAATACGATTACAGTAAGTATATGTTTTCAATATTAATTTAACTTTTCTTTCTAATTATAATCAGCGGCTCGCTCTTAAAAGGTTGATTGATGTAAGTATGGGAGTTATAACTCCTTTGTCAGAACAATTAACAAAGCCTTTGCCAAACACTATGGTCTTGGTGAATTTGAATGAGTTATCAACTGGAGTTTATAAACTTTTACCAGAAGGTAAAATTTTCACTTTTTACCGCTCAATTCGCATATAACATATTACATGATATTACTGCAGGCACACGTTTGGTGGCGTCGGTACGTGGTGACGAGTCATATGAGGAGCTGGAAGTTTTAAAAAGTGTTGACGCTACAATGATTCTTCACGATCTCCCATATTCAGATGGAAAAACTGGTAGAGTACAGGCTGCTAGGAGGTATTAACTTTCACTAATAGAACAATAATAATCCATTTTTGGGTCCAGAATGTATAAAATTGTGACGTCTTCGTCCTCATTTTGACAGGTTATTTGAGTATCTCTCAGAAAACTCATTAAATTTCCCGGTTCTTCACCACATACACTTTCCAAAGGGAATTCCTAGATAAAATTTTACAAACATACACTCACCTTTTTTTTTCACTTTTTATAATTATTTGTTAATTTCAAACTGTTTTATATGATGGTAGGGATGATCTGGTAATTAGCGCGGGTGCAAATGCGGGTGCACTTTTAGTTGATGGACTTGGAGATGGTATTTTATTAGAAGCACCGGATCAAGATTTTGAATTTCTCAGAAATACATCTTTTAATTTGCTACAAGGATGCAGGATGCGAAACACTAAGACGGTATGGAATTTAAATATTTTGTTTGATATATATTTGCTGCTTATTTTTCAATTCAAGTACAGGAATACGTCTCGTGCCCATCATGTGGTAGAACTCTCTTTGATCTTCAAGTGATAAGTGCAGAAATTAGAGAAAAAACATCACATTTGCCTGGTGTTTCGGTAATTATCAAACTAATGCTGATTGAATAACATTTGAGTACTGGTTAAATTCATATTATTTAACAAATAAATGTCATTTATTTTTTGTGACAGATTGCAATCATGGGTTGCATAGTTAACGGGCCCGGGGAGATGGCCGATGCAGATTTTGGATATGTCGGTGGTGCTCCCGGAAAGATTGATCTTTATGTTGGAAAGGTACACAACTACTGTATTGTATTCTCCAATTCAATTGTTTTACAATGATGGTTTCATATATTGCAGCTTTTATTAACTGCAACTTTGATTGAATATTGTTGCAGACGGTGGTAAAGCGAGCGATTGCAATGGAGAAAGCAACCGACGCATTGATCCAACTGATTAAAGATCACAGGCGTTGGGTCGATCCACCTGTTGAAGAGTAACATGAGCATGTTTTGCATGTATTGAATAAAGGACTGGAAATTGTTGTAATGTAATGTTGGCAAACGTAGGCGCTCAAGAACGTTTAAGTAGATAGTTTTTCGTTGCCGCCTTATGTCGTGGCATTCGGACCATGGAATAAAAGGTTTCTCTTTTAATGAATGTTAAACACAACTTGTTACAATAGGTGAGATGAAAGATTAATAGGATCTGACATTACTAAGAGAACTATAATCATAGCAATAAAATCATTTCCAAAGATAACTGGTGACAGTAATTTAATTTAACTAATTATAAGTTACAACAATATTTACACGAAGCTGCAAATAACAATACATAATCTATACATCAGTCATCACGGCCGGACTCGATTTGAAGAACCAGAACCTTCTGGTCTCTTGGCAAAACAACCACCAACACTCCTAGGTCTTGTAATTGCGTGTTGGTGGCGAGACTCATGCATATATGGCTGTAAAATAAGGCCACCATAACATGTTATTTACCATTTTACAATTTACACAGCCAAATCATCCTTAAATTATAAAGTGATACTTCACTTTTGGTCCTTGATAAGTTTTTTTGTGCCTCTGCTTTTGCACGTGATTCTCTTCGTCTGAGTATGGCTTGGTATTGTCTTGCATTGACGTAAACAGGCTGTGGGCCCGTTTCAGATGCTATAGGTATCCTTGCCGGCACACCCACAAGTTGTGGTGGAGTCTATAAACACAATCAAAATACATCCATACAATGAAGATCTTTGAAGATATGCATACATACATATATAGATGTATGAAATCATGTATCGTACCATAGGCGGACCATATGCCGGTATCATTCCGCCATAATATGGATTTGGAGCATACGCCCGTGAAAGTTGATACAACAACTATGAACTTTGAAGATAATAATGAATCTAAACAAAATATGTGTATGCATGTATGTGATTCAAAACAAATTGATACCCTTGTAAAATGAACTGTTTTGACTTTTGACCCGAAGTAGATTGATATCCATTTAAAATGGCCCGGACCAAATTGATAGAATTTTTTTTTTCTAAATGACCCGTTTTGACCCAAAATAAATCGATACCTTTTAAAATCTTTTTAAAATGACATGTTTTGACCGAACCAAAGTGATACATTTTCAAAATGACCCGTTTTGACCTGAACCAAATCAATAATTTTTTGAAAGTACATGTTTTGACCCAAACCCATCCCAGCCCGTTATCCGACCCGATTCGCCTGCTTTGCTACTCAAAATATATAACCATAAGGTGTAAGTAGCTTACGATGTTATGCCCAACAAACTCAGGTTGCGGGACCTGATTAAGGATCCCAACGTTAACTGGAGACATATTTGGTAGTCCTTGTTGTACTTGTCCATAAATGTCTGACCACGAAAGATAGAGTTCATCTCCAGTATTACAACAAAAACATATGAGCATATAATATACTTAATTAACTAATTCATTCCAACAAATTTTAAGTATCACAAGTACCAAAAGACGGAACATTTTGTGTTTCTTGGTTCACCACATGATCATCTTCGTCTTTTAGAGGACAACCCGAGTGCGATTCTCTGTCTAATGATTGGTTTGGAGAAGACGGACCCAATAAAAATGCCCGCAAGTTAGTGAAAGGCATGATGAATATAATGCAGCAACAATATATATATATACATGCAAAAGATCACCAAATAATCAATTTTATTTTTCATCTATCAACATGAAAGTATAATGCATGCTCAAGTAAAAATATTATGATAAAACCAGTTCTATATAGGTACCAAACTGGAACTTAAACTCGAATTAGACATGATGCACGATTATAATTTACAAATGACTAGTAATAACATGCATGAGTGACAATAGAGATTTGGGAGGAAAATTAAGTAAATAATTACCAGAATAATAATTGAGAAAAAGGTAAAGGTGTTGGATTGAAGCAGATGTGTGAATCTTGATGAAAGAAGTCATCAAGCATGTAACATTATCAAATATAGAAGAGCAACGTATCTACAGATGGTCTGTTATGTAACTAATTTACTTTCAAGTTACATTTACTTTTTAACCCTAATATTTGAATGATTTGAAAAAAAAAAATTTCTTTTCCAGATTTTTTAATTTCTTTTTTTATTCATTTTTTTATCCAAATAATAAAATATAATTAAATACCCACCTGCCTACATTTTCTTTCCAGCAAAAACTTAGGATAATTCTACTTCCACACGTGGGATTTCAAATTCAGTAACAATAAAACTGAATTGAAGAATGTTTATCTCAACCAATTTACCCTATAAAGAATGCCACATAATATATTTAAATAGATGATATTTGATTGTTTAGCCTACGGTAAATAAATCTTTATCTTTTTTTAAGTTGAGCATTTATAACAATATTCTTGATACCGAATCCACGGTAATTAATCAAATAGCTCAAGAAACAATTGATAATCAAAACCAAAGGTTCAAGAACAGAACTCTCATTAATTAAATTCAATCAAAAAACTAATCATAAACATTCATGCCAGGAACAATATTTATAGAACCTAACAACCTTACCCCATTTGATATACTTTTATTGATCCGTTTTTAAGGTAACTAAAGTTTTATTTCACATACAAAATGACCCAAACACTTTAGAAATTTACATGTGAAATGAACCAAAAGTTATACATAGTGTGCATGATCGAAAGTTTGAACATGTGAAACGAATCAAAACTTCAGGTTTTGAAGCACTTCTTAGTTGTCTTTCAACAACGTTTAATAGAAGAGCATCTTCGGTGAAAACATAGTCAATTGAGTCAACAGACACAAGCACTAGAATCTGTTATAAATAATAATAAAATGCACTAGTTAATGTATGGTTCGTGCATTTATTTATGAACTAGCCTTTTTTACGGGTCAAGTGTTGTTGTCCAAGATGTAACTTTAGTGAGTCGAGTCTACCCATTAATTATTTATTAAAATAAAATAAAACTAGAACTTTTAAACAAAAAGCTAGTCTAGTGGATCCCTTCTGTTTCATTATGGATAGTTGACTTTTTACTAAAATTGTTTTTTCTGGAGAAAGCTGGATTTTTCAGTCAAAATGACTGAAAAATCCAGCTTTCTCCAGAAAAAACAATTTTCTACATAGTTGACTTCTCTGTAGTTGGAGGTAACTTAATGGTTGATACAATCTGTGTTCCAGTTCTACTAATTTCTTTAGTATTAATTTGATTTAGCAAAACTTAAATTAAAAATAAACCTTAATTATTACAAGTTACAACAACAACTGTTCTTACATGATTAACATCACTTTGCAACATGGCCACCATTGTAACGAAACAGAAACGCTTTAAATGAATGCATTAACGAACGTAATCTGGCAAACTTAAACAAACGTAATCTAACAACTTAAAATGTTAAAACCTGAATCAAAACTTCAGGTTTTGAAGCACTTCTTAGTTGTCTCCCAACATAGTCAATCGAGTCAACAGACCCGTTAACAAGGTTGCATATAAGGCCCAAAGCGTGTTATTGTACACAAGCAACAGGATTTGTTACAAGTTTGTTATACATGTTGGTCCATTTTTAAGAAAAACATTTTTGTTAAATTTTAATTGTATTATTTTGGAAAACTTGGTCCGGGACGGGTATAAAACTTGTTACTTAGGCTGAGGGGTGTGGGGGGCTTTAATGGGGACTTTAATGGGGGCTCCAACCAATAATATTATGACGTGTGGCAGAGAGAGAAACTGGATAAGGGGGGTGTTGGAGCCCCTGGCCCTGGTGTGGAGGGGCTCCAGCAGGGGCTCCAGCGAATTTTTTTTTTATTTTTTTATAAATATATTCAAACAACGTATTATTAAAAAAACTCATAAATTATTAAAAAAAACACACATTAATAAAAAAAACACATTAATATCTAAAAATAAAATAAAAATTAAAGTACTAAAAAAAACATTCTTCTTATTCTTCGGCTTGGTCTTCTTCGATCAACCTCTTTCGGATACGTTCCTTTTGCTTTTCCATTAGCATTTGATCGACCGGATTTAGGTTACTGAAGTCTCTAGTAAGAAAGTCCAAATCTCTCATTCGACTTTTTTCCTTTTTGTCATTAGAGACCACCTCCATGGTTTTGTTGAATTTATTGAGGGATTCAACAAGATTGGCGATGTTTACGGCTTCCCCCTCAGCCGGTTTTTTCCCCTTGGCGTCCCTTTCCAATGGCCGCTTCCTCGGCGGTGAAGACGTTTCCTCCTCCGCAATGTTTAGGTCGAATCCAACGCGGCAATCCGACCCGGTTGAAGTGCTATACGCTTCAGACGAACTAGTTTTAGTCCGTTTCGGCCCAACTTCCGCATCAACGTCCGGCGCCACCAGCTCAGCCCACTTGGAACACCTTTTCAACCTCTCCCACAACTTTAAATCGTCCCACGTCTTCACCATCCCATACCTCCGCAAACACTCCTGCTTCCACTCTTCGACCGTGAAATTGTAAACCGCCAAATCATCACTGCCACTTGGTCTCATACGACCGCTGTTCCTGTTGAAAAGATTAGTAACCAAGCCGACAAATTTTCTGATTTCGGACCACCGACCCGAAATCATATCGGCATTCCGCTCTGTACTCCCAACGAGCATGTAGAACGTCTCCCTAACCTTTGTCCAAAAAATCTTGCTCTTTTGGTAGTCGGCTGCAAAATGAATAAATAAATTAGATTTCCATTTAACTTTTTTATTTAACTTTTTTATTAAAAATCATTTTTAAAAACGTTAAAACAATTACCGCAACGCCGATCCTCAGATATTACTATCCAAGCCCGACACAAGGCTTCCTTCTCATCCGATGACCACGGAGTGGCTTTCCGTTTCGTCCTCGGAGTCGAAGCCGGTCCCGACCCGTCCGTTGCAAGTTGTTTTTTCCGGTGGACGCGTCTTTTTGGTCCCGTAGCTTCACCGTGTGATTCTTGTGTCTCCGGAACAACAAAGTTAGGAGACGGTTGTGTGTTGGATGGTTGAAAGCCGGATGATTCTTGCGGCTCCGAATAAAACATCGGTTGGTGCGGTGACGACCATAAATCGTCGTCAATATAATCTGAATCAAGGTTTGGGTACCAATTTCCAGCCATTTTTTTAAAAAAAAGTTGAGAAGATGAATTGATTTTGGGTGAAGGTTTGAAGTTGTGGTATAAAAATGGGATGAAATGGGGTATTATATAGAAATTTTTTTTTTTTTAATTTAATAAGAGCCCAACGGCTCTTTTTCTAAAATTCAACAAGCTCCTCTCTCTCTTCTCCAGCTAACAGGCTCACGCCTGCATGTTTTTTCGCGCTAGCGCCCCGTTAGCGCCCCGGTTAGCGCCCCGGTGGTGTGGTGTTAGCGCCTGGGGGCGCGAGCGGAGGGGCTCTAGCGCCCCCGTTGAAGCCCCACACCCCTCAGCCTTATGATCAAGGTATTCATTCCCAGAAATCAAGGTCTAAGTTGAATTTGTCAGTAATTTTGACTTTTTAGTCAAGGTTGATTTTTCTGCCATAGTTGACTTTTTAGTTGTCAAAGTTGGGTTATAAGTTATAACAAGGTAGATATGAGAGTAAAAAATGGCAACATAAACTTTTATTGGATATGTATCTTCTATGATGCATGATTATAATTTAGTCATGATGCATGATTATAATTTATAAGTGATTAGTAACAACATGCATGAGACAATAGAAATTTGGGGGAAAAAATTAAGTAAATAATTACCAGAATAATAGATAGAAATTGTAAAAGTGCTAGATTGAATCAAAGAAAATTTATATGTGAATCTTGATGAAAGAAGTCATCAATATATGTATGTAACAGTATCAGATATAGAAGAACACGTATTCTCTATATTTCTACAGGTGGTCTTGTTCTGTCAGAATAATTTACTTTCAAATTACATTTACTTTTTAATCCTAAGATTTAAATTATTTATCTTTAAAATATGTATTGTTTAGAAAAGAAGCATGATCACATGATATACCTAACTTGAAATTTCTTCCTTTTTTCTCTCTCGTTTTTTTATATCTTTTTTATTCCTTTTTTTATTTCTTTTGTATTCTTTGTTTGATTGAGTCACGTATTAATACCTTCTTTCTTTTTGATTTTTTTTATTTCTTTTATGAATTACTGTTTATCCAATTTTAATTTTTTCTTTTTTTAATAAAAGAAAAAAAACGATTTAGAGTAAAAAATAAATAAAAAATAACCAAATAATAAAAACTATATTAAATTCCCACCGACCTACATTTTCTTTCCAGCAAAAACTAAGGATAATTCTACTTCCACACAATAATAAAATTGAATTGAACAATGTTTATCTCAAATCAATTTACCCTATAAAAAAAATTAAGTAAATAATTATTAGAATAATAGAATAATAGATAGAAATTATAAAGGTGTTGGATTGAATCAGAGGTGTGAATCTTGATGAAAGAAGTCATCAATATATGTATGTAACAGTATCAGATATAGAATAACACGTATCTTTTATATTTCTACAGTATCAAGATTCAGTTGATAATCAAAACCAAAGGTTCAAAAAAAAAGTTCTTATTAATTAAATTCAATCAAAAAAACTAATCATAAACAGTCACCAAAAACAATATTTGTAGAACATAACAACCATAGAGATAAACCAAATAAATAAAAGAAATTTTTTTTTATTATTTGCTTATATTATGGTAAAAGATGAATGGTCTTTCTATGTAATGCAAATGCGGTTTGAAAATTAGAGTGTGATTAAATTGTGCTATATCAAACAAGCCGTATGATATCAAATCAAGTTTCTACATCATCTTATATAAGAAACCACGTCTTTTTCGGCGTGTCAAATTTCTCTAAATATATATTCTCCCACTGATATTACATTTCCCAACCATAAAATTTGAACTATTTTGCTTATTTCATTGTTAAAGATTAAATGTCTCTCTATACAAAATACATTTTGAAAAATAGAGTGATTAAATTGTACATGTATAACATCAAATTAAGTCTACCCATTAGATCTTTTCATATTATGCCTAATGATAGGACAAAAAATGGTCAAAAAGAATGTATGACTTTGTCGATGGTCAAATAAATCATTTTTTTGTCGGTCAAAACAGAACAATTTCCAAACAAAACTGGTGATCGTCAATAATTTGAATTAACAAAAAATATTATTATTACCGAACCATGCTCGAGAAATAACTTTTAAGTAAATAATTTGAAAATGACTTTTAAGTAAATTAGAAAAAGAAATAACTTTCACCGTATATCACTAGTAAATCAAGTAAATAAAATAAACATTTTTATATAACTCCAGCCACTTTTACCTAATATTTTGATTATATATTATAAATCTCAAAAATAAAAAATTATGATAGGTCTTAAGAGTGTAAGATATAGACAATCAGCAATAGTCAACTGCCAATCAACCTTGATGTAAGCATATCATTCCATCAACAGTTATATACATCAACCAACCAATATTCATGTTTTGTTCCACAGACCACACAAAGCTGCAAAATACGATACAGAATCACTCATCACAGATTATAACATAATGTTTTTTTTTAATAAAACCGAGTCAAGAAAGATACCTTAACATCTAAGCAGGGATCATTAGCCCTGTTCTTCAGTTGAGAAATGATTCCAGCATTTCCCAATTTGACCACACGCGCTAATGCAACTCCCGGTTAACTATGGTCCAAACCGCATTGTTTCTTAACCGGGCAACATCATTTTGCAACATAGTCACCATTATTGATTCTGCATGATTAGTCAATAACCAATGTTTTTCCAATAGTATTTTCTTTTATTAAAAGACTAATTATTTATGATTTGATACTCACACATAGGCTTGTAAACGAACTACACAAACCCAAACGGAGCATGTTCATGTTCAGGGCCGTCTTCGAGATTTTGGAGGCCCATACGGGTACAAAAAATTGGGCCCTAAATCCCTAATAAAAATAGTAAACGAACTATTGGGTTTGCTATTCAAAAGGGGGTTGCTGCGAAGCTTGTTGCCCGCTTACCTGCGACTTCATTGTAAATCGTTTGGATGTTTCTATGATATTCATGATATTTCATTTAAAATTTGTCCTTCAATATGCAACTTTGATTATAATATTAGTTTAGACTCGACAAAAACACAAATTTGATGAAAAGAGTTGAACCCGAATCAAAACTTCAGGTTTTGAAGCACTTTTTACTTGTCTTCCGACAACGTTTAACAAAAGATTATCTTCGGTGAAGAATGGTCAATCGAGTCAACAGACACGTTAACAAGGTTGCATTTAAGGCCCAAAGCCTGCTCTTGTACACAAGCACTAGGATCTGTTACACTTAATAATAAAATGAACCCGTCTTTACACTTGTTGTTTAACGACAAAAATCTCTAGCCTGCTAATTTCAATTATTTAAGAAAATAAAAAAAATCACATACGCACTTTCTTGATTAACAGGTCTTATCGTGTCTTAAACAGGTACCCAATTGCCAGCCCTAATACAGCGTTTAGTCTAACGACAAAAACCATCAAGTTTCTGAAAGCCCATACAGCGTTTAGTCTAACTCGTGAACCCATAGATTTTGACAGCTCAGCAAGCCGTTTCACACTTTCATTTTGTACGAAAAGAAACTTATGAATTGTAAAATCATACAAAATGACACTTTAGAAATTTACATGTTAAATGAGACAAAAGTTATACAAAATGTAAATGATGAAAAGTTTGAGCATCAAGATTGCATTAACTCCTTTCTCTCTAAAACAATGTAACCTTCAATTCTCCATAAGCATATGAAACGACATTACACCTTTGATGACAACCCGAGTGTGATTCCCTGAAGACGAACCGAATGAAGATGGCATCATGTTAGTGAAAGACATGGAGATTATCATATAATCTCTGGTTAGGTGATGATATGTTTAGCCAATCCTCTCCTATATCTGAAGATGGGAAATGATGGCCCGATGATGCCTGGTAACTTGGATAATTGACCGATTCGCCCTTGGTGTTTCATCAGACTCTGACTGCACACGCTTTGAAGAACCAGAAGTAGTAGTGTTCTTTACGGAATCAACTTCTTTTCTTTTGGCAAAACGACCATCAATACTCCTAAGCCTTCTGTTTGCATGTTGGTGGCGCGACTCATGAAGATACGGCTGTAAAACAAGACCAACATAACATGTTATTTATCATTTAACACAATTAATCTCATCCTTAAATAATAAAAGTCATAACTCACCTTTCAGTCTTTGATAAGTTTGTTTTCTACCTCTGCTTTTGCATGTGATTCCCTTCGCCTCAGTATCACGTGGTATTGTTTTGCATCGACATAAACAGGCTCTGGTCTCATTTCAGGCGCCAAAAGAACTTTTGTTTTAACCCAGGTTTGGACAACTTAAAAAAACTAGAGCTTGTGTATTGGTATTTATAGAATGGGAGAGAGCTTCTTAAAGTCTTGCAGAGTCACGTGGGACTTGTTAACATTTAAAATGTAACTTGGAAAATATGTATTAAATGTTGTACTCTTCACATATTTTAGAAAATGACTAACCAGTCCCATGCACACCTCAAAAAATAACATAAGTTTTAATGTTTTTTTTACGGTAAGAGTAAGACTGTTGATCTTGTACAACCTTTCTAATAATTATCATCATTAGGTTTTTTAATGTTAACTTGAAAATACATTTTTAAGGATATTCATAGAATCACCAGGTGGCAAGGGAGTGCAGTTTTCAACAACAAGCTATATATAATTCATTACTAGAAAACAGGTCAATTTGTGACAGTAATTTTTGTAACAAAATTGTGGTAAATGCATGGCTCATAGCCACATTATTCCGACAAACCGGATTTTCATGGAAAAAATAAAGGCATGGCAAATTCCGTTATTTTGCGACAAATTTGCTTCATATGCTACAAATGCTAGCCGTCGCTACAGTTGTGACAATTTTGCCACAATAGTTTTGTTTACTTTTTCTTACAACTTATTGACAAGTTTGCCACTGTATTAGGGGGTGTTTGGGATTGCTTATATTGTGAGAGGAAAAGTTTCATAAATTACACTTTTGTAACTTATTAACTTAATGAAAAATTATAAGAAAGCAAAGTAAGGAATCCCAAACACTCCCTTATTAAAAATATTTTAAATTACTGGTAGCATTAGTAAAATTAATTAATTAGTAAAGATATTTTATTAAGTGAACATGACACGTAAATAAGGAGGTTTTGGGTTGACATATCTAACCCATTCAGAAAATGCATCGTGTTCGGGTTGACTTGTTTATTGAAATGAATCAAGTTAGGTTGACTTGTTTAACCCGCTTAGTTAAACATCTGGAGCCATTAACCTTTAAACCATTATTTTACAACCCACCAACTTGATTAACATTTTGACAACTTGGTTATCACTCACCAACTTGCTTGTCGCGTTTAGATAAATGGGTTAAAACGGATTATTATGGGTCAAAACATGAACCTGTTACATGTTGATTTACCTTTCAGTCCCTAGAGATGAAATCAATGACACCTAAATCCAGCGTGGCACGTGTGATGACAATCTGGCCCACTCGTGCACCACCTATCAAAAATCATCCTTAACAGTTAACATGCAAATTCTGAAACTCTGAAACTTATAAACATGCAGTGGACAAAAGCTAAGACCCGTGAAAAAGTTTGTGTAAATATTTAATGATCCATGCAGGGGTTAATTATGTAAAAAATGTTGGGTTGAAGGTAACAAGTGATAATTTAGCCTGACAACACTGAATTTACCATTTTACCCCCAACACATATTTACTTTTACTACTAAAATATTTCAAAAGAAAATCGATGGAAATTTTACTCTTTTGCTAACATCTATATATTTAGTAAAATGTTAACTGAGCATTGGGTTGAGAATGATAGTAACAGACTTTCTTTTTGGTTATGTATCATCAAGTTACACAACTATAATCATAGCAATAAAATAAGTTCAAAAAATCGATGATAGTCAATAATTTATTTTAATAAAAAAATTAAACCTAAGTTATTACAAATTACAACAATAGTCAACTGTCAATCAAGCTTAACGTAGCCATGTCATTCCACCGGTTATTAAACATACCAACATTCAAGTTGAAAAATCTCCCAATATTATAATTCATCTATCATCACAAATTCAAATCGAAAAGTTATAATGATAGCCCATTAATGCCTAGTAACATATTATTTTTAAGTTGAATAACATATTATTAAATAAAGTGGAGCTCCCCTTGAAAGTCAAGGGTTCGAGCCTTGGGAAAAAAAATATAATAATTAGTTCCTTTTTTTCATTTTGATTTTTTTATTTTGGTTAGAATAGTTAAAAAGGGTTAAATCTCTATATAGGAGCGATAATTCGGAAAAAGTTTATGTGTAAATCTTGATAAAAGGCAACAGTTTATGAATGTGTTTGTATCATATATGTTATTCATTTCTACGTGTGTCATCTCTTCTTTACAATATATTTCCTCCTAATATCATGTTCCTAGCTTAGCTATTTCATTTTAATTAGCCATTTCTTTGTCAGTCAAAACATCATACGCGCATGTATAACCATATTTAAACTTGTCATACAACCCTGTGTTGACCAGAAAGTTGTGATATCAATGGTGTTTGTATAATTCCCGTTGAAACTGAGGTTTTTGTCATTATTAATTTATTACCACTGTCTCTGCCATTCACTTCAAATGCGCACTTATTGCCCATGGCATTGGCAGGTTTTCTTACCTTATTAGGCCATTCGTAATGGGATGAATTTTTTTGGGGGGGGGGGGGGGGCGCCTCCCCCTAGGCGATTTTGGGCGGGGGTGGGAGGGTTTTGTCGCCTAAAGAGTGAATGAATTATTATTATTATATTACTCGTGTGTGTTATATATACATATATATATTATATTACTATTTGTAGCCCTTACACCATTACACCTCAAAAACAAATTATCACCCTTTACTGACTGGGCGCCACATGACACAAAACGTCTCACTTTGTAACCCCTTCACTACACATAGCCTTATTGTTAAACTTATTTGTTATTCAAAACCTAAAACTTTTTTTTGGCTATGTATCATCAAGTTACATAACTGTTCATTGTCAAATGTCGAAACAGTATAACACTGCAAAGAAGAAAAGAGATTCTATATCATAGCGATAAAATAAATTCCAAACAAAACTGGCGATCGTCAATTATTTAATTTAACAAAAAAAGAAAAAGAAAAAAAAACCTTAATTATTACAAATTACAACAATAGCCAACTGCAAATCAACCTTGATGTTTATCATTCCATCGACAGTTAAATGTACCAACCAACATTTATGTAGAGAAATCCCCGAATATCATAGATTGTCCGATTGCTGTTCTAACACGAAGCTGCAAAAAACAATAAATATTAGAAAATAATGGTTTTATTTAATAAAAAGTGTAAACTGCGGTTTTCGTCCATGTGGTTTGTCCAAATATTTGGTTTTAGTCCAATAGTTTTAAATTTGCGATTTTCGTCCCTGTGGTTTCAGTTTACTTGCAATTAAACCCGAATTCACTAACCCCGTTAAGTTTGGCCGTTAAACCCATCAGTGTGCCCCTCACGTCAGGGGCAGTTTTGTCCTTTTTCTCCCAAAAAAACCTCAATCCTAATTCGCAAGCCATCTCACGTGAGGGGCTGGGTTGTATTTGGGGAGAAAATGGACAAATTTGCCCCTCACATGAGGGGCACGTTGATGGGTTTAACGACCAAACTTAACGGAGTTAGTAAATTCGGGTTTAATTGCAAGTAAAATGAAACCACAAGAATGAAAATCGCAAATTTAAAACTATTAGACTAAAACCGCAAATTTAAAACTATTAGACTAAAACCGCAAATTTGGACAAAACACGGGGACGAAAACCGCAGTTTACTCTAATAAAAACAAGCCAAGAAAGATACCTTAACATCTAAGCAGGGATCATTAGCCATATTCTTAAGTTGAGAAAAGATTCCAGCGTTTCTCAACTTGACCACACGCGCTGATGCAGCGGCCCCGGGTGGAAAGGTGAGGTTGACTATGGTCCAAACTGCAGCGGTTCTTAATTGGGCAACGTCACTTTGTAACATAGTCACCATTATTGATTGTGTATCCCCATTATTCGAATCAGGAAGAATTTGACTCATAACTGCTTCTTTTTGGAACTCTTTTCCAGATGCCACGTTGCACAGAACATACATTCCCTGTTCAATACATATTTTTAGTTGCATGTGACCAGAATTTATAGATTTTGCGTGATAGTGAACAGGCGAAAACTACTTTCCAACAATAACTTCTTTAATTAAAGGAGAAATTATTTCTGATTTGATGTTCACAGATAGGCTTGTAAATGAACCGCACAAACACGAAAGGAGCATGTTCGTGTTCATTCAATTAACTTTAACCAAGCAAGCGATCGAAACATGAACAGTTAACCGAACGGGGGTTTCTTGTTCATGTTCATTCATTAAGAAGATGAACATTTTATTTATCGTTTATGTTCAGCTATCAACAGTATAAACGAACGGTTTGCGAACGTAAACGAAGGAGCATGACGAAACGTAGATGAACAAATATAAATAAGCTAAAACTAGTTAAAAGTAATGTGTTGGGCCCAAAAAGTTACAAAACCAGACTAAAAGATAATGGACCAAAAACATTTAAATGAACACATTAACGAACGTAAACAAACATGACGAATGGACATAAACGAATTAAATGAACGGACGTAAACGAACGTTCATGAACATAAATGAACAAATGATACATGTGTTCATGTTCGTTCGTTTAACTAATTGAATAAAAATTTTGTTCATGTTCGTTCGTTTAACTAATTGAATAAAAATTTTGTTCATGTTCGTTCTTTATTTTGTGATCATAATTTTCGAATTTTTAATATTTAAAAAGAATCCAAGAAACGAATCATAACGTAACTAAGAATAAATGTAACTCACATAACAACAAAATAAGTCAAATATGCCACTCGTTTTTTCCCACACTTGTATATGCAATTTTGATAATAATAATAATAATAATAATAATATGTTAAAAGTCAATTAAAGCATAAGATTTGATAGGACATGTTAAAACCTGAATCAAAACTTCAGGTTTTGAAGCGCTTCTTAGTTGTCTTCCAACAGCGTTTAATAAAAGAGCATCTTCACTGAAGACATAGTCAATTGAGTCAGCGGATGTGTTAACAAGGTTGCAAATAAGGCCCAAAGCTTGCTCTTGTACACAAGCACTCGAATCTGTAACAAGTAATAAAACCATGCACTAGTTAATGTATGGTTTAATCATTTTATTAATGAATCCAGTGACAATTGGATTACCAGAAACTAGGCTTGTTAATGACAATGTTCTGAGCTCCAACAAGATCCCGTCTTTACACCTGTTGTCGACAATAAACATCAGGTTTCTCAAAGCCCATACAGCATTTAGTCTAACTCTTGAATCCATAGATTTTGACAGCTCAGCAAGCTGTTTCACACCTCCATTTTGTACGAAAAGAGACTTGTGCATTGTGAAATCAATCACTATGTTACTGATAGTGCGCAGTGCAGCAATCTGCAAATTAATCCAGTCAACCATATGACCATAGTCAACACCAAATATGTCCACACAAAAAAGTCAACCCCAATACTCAAAGTAAGGGGGTGTTTGGGATTCCTTATTTTCACCAACTTATAACTTATAAACTTTTAGAAAAGTAATAAGGTGTTTGGGATTGCTTATGTTATGAGAAGAAAAGTTCCATAAGTTACAATATTGTAACTTATTAACTTAATGAAAAGTTATAAGGAGGTAAAATAAGGAATCCCAAACACCCCTTAAAGTTATGATGTACCTGAACAGAAGTAAAAGTATCATCTAGAAGCTGAATAAGTGGTATAATAACTGCTTCTGTCATAAAATGACCTGCACTCAAATACTGAAGAAAAAGATACAGTTTTAAGATGATCAAAAAAATCCTTAAAAACAATATACCATGTTTTCTTTCTCAAAACTACAAACCTTAACCGAGCGAGAGAGATTCTTCAAACATATGCAAGCAGCAACACGTACATCCACCGTAGCATGACTCAGAGCATCAGTTATGATGTTTATAGTCTGTAACTGTGAAGCCAAATTTACACGTTAAAAATACATAAACAATAGGCATTTAAACGAACCGAACGAACACGAACAGAGCATATTAGGTGTTCGTCTGTTTAACTTTAACCAAGCAAACGATGGAACACAAACAATTAACGAACATGGTTTTCTTGTTCGTGTTCGCTTATGTTCGTTCGTTAAATGTATAAACGAACGGTTCACAAACATAAACGAACAAACATAATGGAACATAGATGTACGTTATGCGAACAATAATGTGTTGGGCCAAAAAAATTATAAACTAGACTAAAGTGTAATGGGCCTAAAATATTAAAATGTTTATACTGAAGAACTTAAAAAATGCAAACTAACAAGCATAAAATAACGTAAAAGAACAAACATAAACAAATTTAAAATATGAACTTGAACATGAACTTAAACAAAATTTCAAAAGCAAAAATGAACAAACAAGACACGTGTTCATGTTTGTTTGTTCGTTCAACTAAACGAACTAAAAACTTTGTTCACGGAAATGGTTCACGAACAATTCACTGAAAATTCGGTTCATTTGCAGGCCTAATAAACAATATCAGAAATTTCACATACAACAGATTTTAAGCATTGAAAACAAACCTTGGGTGATTTTAAAAGAACCGATCTACAACATTCAAGATTTGAGCATAGATTAGCCAATATCATTAACATTCCCTCAAGACGTTTAGGTTGTAATAACTCCTTTTGCATGTGGTTGCAAAGTTTGTCAATTGTATTCGCCTCAAAAGCTGATTTCTGTAGACCCTCTTCATCTGCTATGAAACTAGATAAAGTAAACAATGCTTCATCTCCCACTTGACCAGCATCAACAATAAGTTCAAGTAATATTAATATCAATTTGGTTCTGATTCCAACCGATTGGAGATAAGATGGAACAGCATTTTTAATCAAAATCAAGCACATGCATGCAAGCAATCTTGTTCTTGGATACCTATCCTTTGTCAATTCTATTAAAGTACCCCACATTCTACCATTTTCAGGTCCCACAAACTCTGAAATAACTTGTGGATTTTCTTTTATGATTGTAGCAAATGACTCTAAGCTGGCATCTCGTTGGCTTGTGGTGCCTTCTAGAAGGTTGATCAGCCTTTTTAGGGTTCCAGCATTAGCTAGTATCTTTTGCTCATCATTTGTTTCACAAGAATGTATTATGATACTTGCACCGAGTCCGGTTAAATTTTCATTGTTTTTATCCAATAAAGATAAAAGAAATTCCATGTTTTTCTCCTGAAAAAAGTCGTACTTGGGTGCCACTTTTGATTGGTATATCATTTTAAGTGCACGTGCACCTGCATCTACAACCTGCATGATAGTTGTTTTAGTTTAAGTTACAATTGAAAAATGTCACTATAAAGAGATAAACTTGTATAAAAATTATGCAAAAAGGATCAGTTTAATGCATATCCTATATTGTTGGATTTTGTGATGACAAGTAAAAGTAAAAGATTTGCCTGAATTTTTGGTTCATAAGTCATAACACATATCATTTTCACTAACCTTCTAAATGTAACCAAATTACTCACAAAAGTTTTATTCATCAGCTAACAATCCTTTATTGAGGCTCTAACTGCTTATACATCATTATATCTTCATATTGCTTAAATCAATCAGTAGAAAAGTTTTAATGTTAATAATGATATACTCATAAACATTTTAATAATCAGCAAAAACTAACAATCTGTTATAAGGCAAAGGCACTAGCTCCTTATACATCATAATAATCTTCAAAATCAATTAACATAAAAGTTTTAATCTTCATACTGCTTAAATCTTCATAATGATATACTCATAAAAGTGTAATTCATCAGTAAAATTAGCAATCTATTATGAAATAAGCGCTCTAACCGCTTATACATCATAATAATCTTCTTTGCTTAAATCAATCACCATAAAGGTTTTAATCTTCATATTGCTTAAACTTTCATAATGATATAAAGCTTTGACATCAGAAAAATTAACAATCTGTTATGAAGCAAAGGCTCTAACTGCTTATACATCATAATAATCTTCATATTGTTAGCCCTAAAGGCCTAAATCACCAATCAAACTTATCAGATCAACTTAAAACTAAAACGTAAGGAATTTCAGTTATATAACTACATCATGTTTCTTGCAGGCTAACCTAATCTAACTAATTAGGTATAACGTGACATTGCTGTGCAATAACCTTCAATCAACACATCACAGCAATGCAAACACAAAAACAAGAATTAGGTAATCTAGCTTATTAGCAATCTATTATACAACAGAGGATGCTGATTGTTACTTTACAGCAATAATATACTTATAAAATTTTAAATCATCGGCAAAATTAAGAATCCTTTATAGAGGCTCTAACTGCTTATAGTTATACATCATAATAATCTTCCTATTGCTTAAATCAATCAGCAATTCAGCATAACAATTCTAATCTTCATACTGCTTAAATCTTCATAATGATATACTCCTAAAAGTTTAATCCATCAGCAAAATTAACAATCTGTTATGAAGCAAAGGCTCTACTTGCTTATAGATCATAATAATCTTCATATTGCTTAAATCAATCAGCATAAAGGTTTTAATCTTCATATTGCTTAAACTTTAATAATGATATAAAGTTTTATCCATCAGCAAACTGCTTATAAATCCTAATTATCAACATATTGCTTAAATCAATCCTAAAAGTTCTAATAATCATCAAACCTAACAATCTGTTATAAAACAAAGTCTCAAACTACTTATACATCATAATAATAATCCTCATATTATTAGCCCTAAATCATCATATCAAACTTATCAGTTACATAACTGCATCATGTTCCCTTGCAGGCTAACCTAACCCTAACTAATAGCATTACTGTGTAATAATCTTCAATCAAACTTATTATCAATCAACAAATCAAGCAAATCAAATATAGACCTAAAACTAAAAATCTAAGCTATATAACCGCATCATGTTCCTGTACAGGGTAACCTAACCCTAAATAGTCAGATTAAACGCGACAGTACTGTGTAATAACCTTCAATCAATACGAAAATTCAAAAACATGAAGTATATACACCTTCTCATTCGAATGCAAAGGCAAATTAATTAACCCTAACTAGCTACATATAACATGACATTACTGTGCAACAACCTTCAATCAACACATCACGGCAATGCAAACACAAAAACACAAATTACATGTTCATCAGCAAAACTAACAATCCTTTATAGATGCTCTAACTGCTTATACATCCTAATAATTGCTTAAATCAATCAACATAATAGTTTTAATAATCAGCAAACCTAACAACCTGTTATAACTGCATCATGTTCCCTATGCAGGCTAACCTAAAACCTAACTAATAACATTACTCTGTATTAACCTTCAATCAATATGAAAATTCTAAAACACTAATAATAATAATAATAATATATACCTTGTGATTGGAATGCGAAAGCAGATTAACGAGATGAACAAAGGCTCCAGCGTCTAAAACAGCGTTAACACCGGAATCAACACCGCACGCAAAACTACCAATCGCAGCGGCACACTGAATGAGAATCGAATCAGCGGAACCAGAAGCGGACGACAGAATCGAAACGACGAACGGAACGGCGCCTAATTTGATGTACGAAACCTTCTTCGTGCGATTGCCGATTATCTGGTTCTTAAGTTCGCGAAGGACGTTTAATTTGGAATCGCCGCCGTCTGCGGCGGCGGCGGCGGAACGGAGCCGCGAAATTAAAGTCTCGGGACGGTTAGTGGAGCCTGGCATGGTGGTTGGACGACGGCGAATGTCATACGCGCCGCGCACCAACTCGTGTGAATAAGCGCGTGAGTGTGTGTGTGTGTAGAAATAGAAATACAAATGGTGTGACTTCAATGAGTCATTTGACGTGCGTTTCGTCTTTTTCTTATTGGGTGAATGTTATCGGCCTCAAATATTTTCCTTCAATTTATTTTGCTTATTGTTTATAAAAAATCTTTTTCATTTAATTTCACATTCTTTCCTTTTTAAATATTTATTTAAACATTTTATTATAAAATATCTAAAAAGTTAAGTACATATATTACAATAGGACGAAAGGTAAAAATCGGCCTATAAGCGAGAATCACTAGACGATAAAAAACAAGTTCCATCAACAGCATAGTTAAATATGGGGTTGAAAGAGAGTAAGATATCGGCAAACAATTTCACGAGATGCTAGTTTGTCTAATATGAACGGCTATCTCAATAAATGTAGAGAATAGAAATAAATGTTAACTTAAAATAAATTAACATCTTTACTTTCTTTAAATCTTTTCCTTATTGGATGAGTGTTATTGGCCTCAAATTTTTCCCTTTTCAATTATTTTGCTTATTATTTATGAAAATCTTTACTTTATTTAAATCCTTGCATTTTTCTGCATTTATTTATTTAAATGATTTTTGTAAAAGTTTCAAGAAAGAAAGTATTTGTTAGGGGAATAAAAAATACAACTATATAGGTTAAAATCGGTTCATAAGTGAGAATCACGATGCATAGCTATTGATAGAGTCTGGAAAGAGTGAAATGTAAGCAAATTATTCCATGAAATACAAGTTTGTTTAATGTGAGTAGCTATCTCAATAAGTGTATAGATAAATATTAACTTAAAACAGTAATTTAAAATGTGGATAATGGACGTGACAACGTTATATCAACAGTGTGTGGAATGTAGACATTAGTTAATCATTCAGGATGTTTTGGTAACAAATTCGGTATAAATAACTTATTACTTACGTAGTTTTTATTCATGAAAATCACTTAAGACACGTTCATTCAAAGTAGTCTCAAAGTCGTGCAGGTTTTGGTTATATACTAGGTCATGCATGACTTGTTAAGTTCTCAATAATACTAATACTGTTAGTTCATTATCAAGTGGGTATTGTTAGTTCTGTAAAGTATTGGTTTAAATGTGATAAATAGATGAATATGTTGAATAGATGTATGATAGACGGTTATTAAGATTGCAAAAAAAGAAAAACATGAATTGCGTGTTAACATGTAGATTCATTTTCAATTATGGATCCATGATTTTTTTTCTTTTTTCACATGGGTCGCTTGTTTGATATTCGAATGTCGCTTATCTCGACGCCTAAATTTCATGTTTGGATCGGGTCATACAAATAATGACAACTTCTCATCTTAATTAGTAAACTTGAGCACAAATATGAGCTATCACAACCAAAAAAAAAGCAATACATAGTTAAATTAATTTTTATACATACAAAAAATAACATAAGTGGTCGAATTCAATACTATCATTTTATTTGCTTTTCATTTTGTTTTAAATGCTATTTTTTAACGACTAATGTTACATTCATCCACACTCCTAAAGTAAACTAAATTTCTCTTATGTTTGAGATTAAAAGGTTTGCATCTCTATCATTTGGGCTAGTCCTACAATGACATTTTCAAATGTAATGTTAATTTTAAAATTTCATGAGAAAACCTTAATACATGTTAAATAAATATAAAAATGTGGAATTTTTTCACCAGCAACCAATATACTAAATCTGCTTATGTCTTTGTGAGTTTCTGGTGCTGAATAAAAGGAATATGGGGCCATTCGCAACAAGTCTAACACCCACATTCATCTCAACATAAGTACATCATAGTGCCCCCAGCACATCATTGATAATGTTATGAAATGGTTTGACGCTTAAGTGATCAGTTTATGAAACAATTTGACATATGAAATGTGGAGTCGGTTGGGGAACCACCCCGATACACACAATTAGGCTTTTACATGAACGTTTTTTTATTAGGGGTATTTTTATATTTAACAGGATATCATTGGTGTTAAAAGCACACGTGAAATGGAAACTAGACGAAAAACAAAATAAAATTATTTTCAATTTCTACATTTCTCTTAAAAGACAAAAGTATCATTTCAGTCCTTGAGGTTTGGTCATTTATACAAGTTATATCCGAAAACCTTTTTTTTCATCCGCAATCTTAATGTTTCATGATTTTTGTTAATTCATTCATACCACTAACTCCGTCTATTGATACAACACAACTATATTCTTTATACCGATTGCAAGCACCACACCAGCACTACAACGAAGCGGTATCAACCCGAACTGAATTCCCGCCGCATCACACTTGAAATTCTACATATTACCAGTTTAAAACGTATAAAGTACATAGTACGCTGAGGGGTCCATACGTATATATAACCATCTAATATAAATCATTTCCGACGGCGGCAACAACTAAGGTATGAAACGATGCTCCTAACAACAATGACCGCCGTATTCCACCACCCAACCACCACTAAGCTCCACCGTCAGCCTCTCACCATCAAACACCACTGTTCCGTCAAACCTTTAATTACCCTACAAAAACAAAAACAGTCAAACCAATCTTATCCTCCATCACCACCACACCTACACTTCCCCCAATTTCAACCCACCTTAATAATAATAATAATAATAATAATGATTTGGATATTAATTACTTATCCTGTTCAATGCCTGACAGCAGCCGGCGGCTCAAAGTAGCCGTGCTTCTGAGCGGCGGCGTGGATAGCAGCGTGGCGCTTCGGCTTCTTCACGCTGCTGGTCACTCCTGCACTGCTTTTTATCTCAAAATTTGGTTTCAAGTGAGTGGTTGTTTGAATCATTGTAACCCTAATTGTGTTGTTATATATTCAATTGAAGTTGTGAAAGCAAGTTATTAGATAATTTGATGCATTTGAATGCTATTGTTCATGTGCTTATAGGGTCAAAATTGGTCAAATTTAGGGTTTGTCATACATGTCTTATACTTTATTTAGGGGTGTGGATGAAACCGGGAAACCCGAGGAGAAAAAAAAACAGACGCTTTGGTTTTATGGTTATGTAAAAAGCCGAACTTTCGGTTTGGTTTTGCTATTTAATAAAAAGAGAGCTGAACTGAATTTTTAGATTTTCATATTTTATTTTTTTACTATAAATAGTTTATATAAATTTAATAAATATGTAGCTTAATTTCGAGCTTGAGTTTGAACCCACCTTGGCTTGACTCGTGAAACAACATGTATGACATGAAACTAAAGTAGACGGAGTGGTGGCTTGAATGTAACTCTAATTTTCTTGTTATTATTATATATTCAATTGAAGTTGTCAAGCAAGTTAGATGGAAATTAATATCAAGTTTAGATAATTTGATGCATTTGAATGCTATTTTTCATGTACTTTAGGGTCAAATTTTGGGTTTGTAGATACATGTGTTACTTTATTTAGGGGTGTTCATGAAACCAGGAAACCCGAAGATAAACAAAAATAGATGCTTTGGTTTCATGTTTTTGTAAAAACCGAACTTATGGTTCGGAAACCCGAAGATAAACAAAAATAGATGCTTTGGTTTCATGTTTTTGTAAAAACCGAACTTATGGTTCGGTTTTGGTTAATATAAACCAAAAGAAACTGAATTTATAGAGTTTCATAATTTTTTTTATTTTTTATGTTAAGTTGGTTTGTATGAATTAGTTAAATGTGTAAGACATATATCAGCCCAAGTGTATAATAATCAATTAGTTATTAATTAACAAAATAATTTAAGATCAAATTCATGATTTTGGGCCAATTTTTATTTCGGCCCAAAATTTTCAAGCTCAAATGGCAACACCAAAAAAACCAGAAACTGTACGGTTTTAAAAGTTCAAAGACCAAAGTTTTTATTTTTGGCATGGTTTTAGCCCAAAACCGACCCAAACCAAACCATGCACATCCCAGCTACTTATTTGTATTCTTTCCTAATTACTCAGCTATTTCTAATACTGAACTTTTTCATAGGAAGATTTTGAAAACTTTTGGTCCCAGTGTCCCTGGGAAGAGGATTTAAAGTATGCAAAAGCTGTTTGCAATCAGGTTAGTTTCTTCATTTGGTATGTTATTGTACTCATTTTGACATGATATCACACAAATCCCTGATTATGTTATTTTTACTTTGTTTCATCCAAGTTTGATGAATTGTATATATCAAGTTATCAATAAACTTTTACAAATTGCTTCAGGTTGATGTACCACTGGAAGTTGTACATTTGACTGATGAATATTGGGACAAAGTGGTATGTAACAGCAAACCTTATTTAAAAGATCATGTCATTCATAAAATTATATTATTTTGCTAATCATATATTGACACACTTTAAGCAATGTAACCTATCGCTTCATGTTACAGGTATCTTACATTATTGAAGAGTATAAATGTGGCCGTACCCCTAACCCCGATGTTCTATGCAACACAAGAATCAAATTCGGTGTGTAATATTGGTAATCATTAATTTGCTTCTCAATTGTTGGCATTTATTCAAATTTTACTTTTAAACTTTAGGTGCATTCATGGATGCCATAAGTAACATGAATTTTGATTATGTTGCTTCTGGACATTATGCAAAGGTTGTTCACACTGTTACAAATGAAAACAACCAGCTTTCGTTTCTGGAACTCTCAAAAGATATGGTAAAGAACTAAAGATACGCTTGTTATCCAACATCGAGCGGGGCGGGTCAACCCATAAAGTACGGATAAGAAGCTTTAAATCAAGATGTCACGAAGACACAAAGCCGAAACCTATGCGCAAGCACACGAAACACCTGTGCGTGGCGCATATCGCATATGCACACAGCGCGCACACTCAGTGTGAGAATAAGAGAAGACCCCGCGCATCCCCAGGATAGGCGCATAAATGAGACAATAATCTAATCCAAATCAGGATAAGGACAACCGTGATTGTGCTCATCAGACAACCTTCCAGAAGGTATCTTTTAAGGAATAAAGAATGTGCTGAGGTTGACAGCTGCCAATGAAAGGTGGACAACTCAGCAAAGCCCATGTGCTACCACGTGATGGCACATGGGTCAGGTGAAATACCTTGGTCAGAGAATAATCAATGAAAGAGCACCAGGTGTCCTAAATACACGTGGCGTGAAGCAATAGGGGGAGGCTAAAAAGGCCCTAATTGGGTCTGAGCCAAATCATTGGAAACCCTAGCACTATAAATACTAGGCCGCCTCCACAGTCGGGGCCATGCAAGAAAATATATTCTAAGTCCTTTACTCATTTTCACATCCTGATTATCCTCTCCTACAATATCTGATTCTCACACCGGAGGGTTACCCCAAAGAGGACCCCTCTGTCCCTTTCTGAGGGGTAAGCTCACGGTACTGTTCGTTTTGTAGGTGGAAGAACTCGTATCTCGGAAAACCATCGGTGATATAGCACACTCGTACCCGAGGAACGTTGATCGTATACAAGTAAGTCGATACACGCTTCTTCATTGGCGCCATCACCTGTTACAACGGCAACAAAACCACTATTTCATCAATTTTCTCTCTGAAAATCTTCACCATGGTTTCCGGTGTTCGAAACAACGATCAAGTTCTGGAGGATAATGAGCTTGATGATGTTAATGAGGGACATCAGGTTCTGAGGGCGCCGCGTGACACTGCGCGCACCACCAGTAACCATCCCTTCAACACAACACCTCATAGTCAAACTGAAACTCCCCCAGACGATCTCACGTTCCAAAATCTGACTGGTACAAAACAAAAAAGAACCAATGGGCCCGGAAGTTGAAACCAATAACCCTAAAGAATGGCTCATAAACGAACAACGGCGTTTAATGGACAAATACAATGAGTTGGTAAAACACAAAAAGTTAGCCGATTTAACACAAAGGCTCGCATTTGATAAACAAACC
>NW_027498853.1:0-46863 GCF_021521415.1 Bidens hawaiensis | reverse complement strand
TGATCTTGAATTCGATAAGTCGGTTATTTTTCTTAGTAAGAGAGATTTGCAGTGGAAGGAGAGAGATAGAGGGAAATAATGTAAAAAAAATTTGCCTAAGTCCCTCTTTTATACATTTTAAAAGTGGGTTTTAAATGCTTTTTGTCTTTTTGAGAATTACTAGCTGTCAACCAGTAACGTTATCCACTTGACATATTAAAAACATTTAATCTCATTTAAGATTATAAGACCTTACTCGAAAAATTAATTTATCCAAAGTCTACTCGGTCTTCTTCCACTAACAAACCTTACTCGGTCAAACTTTACTCGAAAACTTTTCATTTTGAATATGAAGTTTGCCCGAATACTTCTCCATTTAACAATGCTCGATCAAGTAAATTAATTTAAAGTTAAGACACAATGAAGAAAGCTTACCCGAAATACTTGATTTCTTGAGAAATAAATCACAAGACAAATAATCAAATATAGTTACCAAATAAACATTCTTACTAAGCATCAATTAAGATCCTCCAAAAATTTCTCAAATTCAAATTAAAACTTATCTAGCATGAACCCTAAAAATCATAATCACTAACATATTCAAACAACGTATTCATTCAAGTATGAGTCTAAACAATTTCATCATACTAACTCACATATTCAATCAATGCATTCATTCAAGTATGAGTATGAAGATTGTGCTCGAGCACTCTTTCAAATGTAAAGTGTGCTCGGACAACAATCTTGTGCCAAGTATACTCGAATAACTTTCATATAATACAAAGTGTGCTCTAAACCAAATTCTAGCAGACAGTGTACTCGGAAAGTTGGGTTTTGAAAATTACCAAGTATATTAAAGGAACACAAGTGTACCCGAAATATAAAGTGTGCTCGGAAAACAAAGTTTGCCCGAAAACGCTTGTAATTTCAAAGAAATCATAAACACATATATCACAGAGCATGCTTGGAATGAAATTAAACACATAAACATTTAAGTGTGCTATAGTCTAAAATTTCATGAAGCTTGCTCGAAAATTCTAAGTTAGCACAAAGCTTGCTAGGATAAACACATTCAATCCTCAGGTATGCCCTTGTTCGAGGGAACTTATCATATCAAACCATACCCGAAAAATGACAAACTTAAACAGTAACATCTAAGCGTGCCCGGAAAGATTAACAAGTCTTTCCTAACAACATATTCACACAAAGCTTACTCGGTACACTCACTTAAGTGCACAAAGTTTGCTTGACAACACAATCAGCATATAACATGCATAGCTTACTTGAAGCTAACATATAACATGCATAGCTTACTCGAAACAAGAATTTCTTGTTGACGGTTAGCTATTTCAACACATAATCATCTCAAGACTTCAAGCTTACTCGGAAAGTGAGTGCAACAGTGTAAACACTTCAAAGCATGCCCGAAAATCATAAAGTTAGTCAAAAATGACTAAGCTTACTCGGAAAGGTTGAAAGTTGTCAAACCTTACCCGAAACAACATATTCACACATAATCAACTGTTCTGTACTCGGAAAGGTTGTAGTTCAATAACCTTACCCGAAAATACATATTCAAACAGTTTGTGCTCGAGAGGATTAGAAATCATCAAACCTTACTCGAACTTACATATTCAGCCTATTTTAGGCAAAATGCAACACTTTTTGACTTAAACCATTTTTCAAAGACATTTCTAAGTTATGTATCATTTCAGAACATAGTTTAAGAGCAAATGGTGCATTAAGAGATCAAATTTCAGTTATACTTCACTTCAAAACAATTTCTTTTATAAACTCAAAAGATCTCAGGAATGGGATCATATTGACTAAGTAGCTATCTCATTACTTCACTCTCAGCATTATTATGACAACTTAGATAGGTTAACAGCAGGTATTAACTTAGCATGATTTTCATCTCTTTGGTGATATGATTAAGGTTCAATTTGAGCATAATGCAATAATGGTCAACACTGTGCTATGATGCCTCATATCTCTTCTCAAAGCTTATTTGGCTTTCCCCAGATCACCCCAATTTGACTCCAACCTCCTGTATTTGGTCAAAAATTATTTTGTATGACAGAACTTATTGTATTTTTGAATTTTTATATATTCAAACATGTATAGAGGTTGAACGTTGGACTTACAGTTAGCAACATGCCTTTCATTCAAGATGAGACAGATTTTGCCAACATCTTTGTAGTTCTTATTGTAACCCTCTCGTTTGATAAAATATTTAAAACAGTTATCAACTTTTGGTTGATTTATTCATTCTTCTCTTTGTTTTTGAAATTTTCTCAAATTTTCTTAAAGCATGTTCTTTGTCATATAAAAAAAGTTTCATTTTGGTTGACCAAATAACAACAGGCTTGTGTATGACTGGGTAATCACTTTTCTGCCATATCATTCGGAGAGATCTATCTTGAGACATGCAAAACAACTATGCATCTCCACATAAAGATTAGCATTTTCATTATGTTTATATCACCTTAGATTTTACATCATCATGGGAAAGCAACCATACATGTTAATGACTATACTAAGGCCTTTTTAGCCTATTAATTCCATATGATCAGCTAAGTAGTCAATGTACTATCATTTCCCAAAAATACAGTTTAATATTCAATCACCCCAATATCTCTTCATTGTCAGGTTAATGGCTATCCTGTTTGACCCAAAAGTGGTCAACAGGACCAAACATACATGTGAATATATGTCCTTTCAAAGTCAGAGCTATTGACATAGTTTTAAGTGAAGGAATAAGAAACAAGTCATAATTGCCCCAAATGCATTCAGTTTTCAGGTCAATGGCTATCCTTTGAATCTGAGAGATTTAAGGACCAAACATACACAAGTGCATGTCCTTCCAACTGGGAAAATGACATAGTTTTCAGCAAGAACAACTATTTGAGACTTTTCTTAAAAAAATCCTTCTTTTAAGCTTCTTAAAAGCTTGAACTGAATAATCTTATCATATCTCTACACCATTAATCAACTTGCTCATGTTTTGACCAAAATATAGTATTTATGCAAAATTCATTATAAATATCATTGAATCACATAATTTTGACATAAAACACATTTTGACATAAACAGTTGCATCACATACTCAAATCTTAATCATTCTATCATCATCAAGAAAAAAACAGACAGTAATCTCATTCAATGTCTATTCTACCTTAACAACTTTAGTAGATCAGATTAAAAACATACTCAAGTAACCATAAACATGTGATTACTCATGACATTATATAAGCAATTAATCTCACCTAAACAGATCAAATTACTTATGATAACATCAGATCAGTTAACAAGATAGTCAAGTATTATCATCAAATTCAACCAAATTGCACAAATAGTTACTTAACCACCTATCAGTTAACATCAAAACAGTGACATAATCAAAACATATTAAACAACATATTCAGCATGTGTAATCAGTCATCTCAGAGAGACACACATAGAAAACACGTAAGTCACATAGCATAGTACATACTCAGTAACATATTTAGCAACATATTCAGCAACATATTCATCATGTGTGACCTCTTCTAAAATAATCAAGTAGCTTATAGAGATACACAACTAAGCACACATCCTTAATCAGATTTCATCAGGGTTGATCATTCCCAGGGCTTTCAAAAGAAAGTTGAACCTGGTTCTATCAAGTGGTTTGGTGAATAGGTCAGCCAGATTATCACTTGTATCAACTCTTTGCATTTCAATCAAACCTTTTTCACTACAATCTCTGATGAAGTGATGTCTGATTTCAATATGCTTAGTCTTAGAATGTTGCACATGATTCTTAACAGTAAAATATGCAGCAGTATTATCAATCAGAATAGGGGTGTTTAGAAAGTTCAAACCATAGTCCAGCATCTGATTCTGAATCCAGAGGACTTGTGCACAGCAGGCAGATGCAGCAACATATTCAGCTTCTGCAGTGGAGATTGACACTGTGGTCTGTTTCTTGCATTGCCATGACACTAGTCTTTCTCCCAAAAACTGGCATCCTCCTGATGTTGACTTTCTACTCATATTACATCCATCATAATCACTGTCTGTATATGCAATCAGATCAAAGGATTGGTTCTTTGTATACCAAATCCCTAAGTCTGGTCTTCCCTTCAAATATCTGAATATTCTTTTCACAGCATTCATGTGGGAGACTTTTGGATTTGATTGGAACCTAGCACATACACACACAGCAAACATGATATATGGTCTTGTTGCAGTCAGATACATCAGTGATCCAATCTTGGCTCTGTATTCATGTTCATCAACTGACTCCCCCTTTTCATCAGCTATCATCTTTTCTTTGGTGTCCATTGGAGTTGAGGCAGCCTTGTAGTCATGACAGTTGAACTTATTCAGAATGTCCTGCACATACTTAGCTTGGTGAATGAAGATTCCTTCATCCTTTTGTTGAACTTGTAGTCCTAGAAAGAAATTCATTACACCCATGGAACTCATGCTGTACTTGGACTTCATCACCTCTTCAAACTCCAAACACATATTTTCATTTGTAGATCCAAAGATGATATCATCAACATAGACTTGTACAAGCAGCAAATCTGACCCTTGTCTTTTGTAGAAGAGTGTCTTGTCAATGGCTCCCCTTGTGAAACCATTTTCAAGTAAATGAGTTGATAACTCATCATACCATGCTCTAGGAGCCTGATGTAAACCATAAAGGGCTTTGTTTAGCTTATACACCCTGTTTGGATACATGGGATCCTCAAAACCTGGTGGTTGAGTCACATACACTTCTTCATCAATCTTTCCATTAAGGAATGCAGATTTGACATCAAGCTGGAATACCTTAATGTTCTTTGAGGCAGCATATGCAAGAAAAATCCTTATGGCTTCCAGTCTTGCAACTGGTGCAAACACTTCCTCAAAGTCTATCCCTTCCTTTTGAAGACATCCCAGTGCTACAAGTCTAGCTTTGTTCTTAATCACCAAACCCCTTTCATCCCTTTTGTTTTTGAACACCCATTTGGTTCCTATTGCATATCTGTCATGTGGCTTGTCTACAAGATCCCATACATGTAAATCTCTAAACTGAGCCAATTCCTCTTGCATTGCCTCTACCCAACTATTGTCTTTTAAAGCTTGAGCAATATTCTTTGGTTCTAATTGGGATAGAAAGCAAGAGTACAGACAGATGTTAGCTATCTTAGAATGACTTCTTGTTACTCTTTCATGTAGGTCACCAATGATATTTTCAGGAGGATGATTCTTTTCAACAGTAGGAGTTTGTATTATCATATTTGTAGACAAATTTGTGTCAAGATTTGTATCATTGATTTCAGGTTCTTCAATGATCAAATCAGCTTCTGCATCATGAAACTCTGGTACTTCATCATTATGTTGTCTTGAAGTGGATGCACCATTGTTTCCCAGATTCAAACTTTGAAACAAGTCTTGAAATCTTGCTGTTGTTGCAGCTTCTTCATCATTTGTTTTGTTGCCTGTGACACTCCCATTATGAACATGATCATTTTGTACATCAATACTATCTTGATTTGTCATTTCCTGATCTTGTTCAATGTCATTGTTTGAGGAGCTATTCACAAAAGTGAATTCTTTTTCTATTCTAGCAACTTTCTTCCACAATTCTTCGAAGTCCAGTTCTTTCTTCTTATTTTCTTCAAGTACACTGGTCTTGTAGAATGTATCATCAAAGTCTTCAGAATAAATCTTGAATGACTTTATCAATTTTTCATGATCAAACAGCTATGTTGCACCACTGACTGTGTTGAATTGATTCTCATTAAAAATAATGTCAGATGACTCTATCACACTCATGTGATCTTTCACATAAACTCTGTAAGCCTTTGAGTGAGTAGAATATCCAACAAAGAAACAGTCTAGTGACTTAGCTTGAAACTTGTACAAATAGTCTCTAGTGTTTAATAAGAAACATTTGCAGCCAAAGAGCTTGAAGAACTTGATGTAAGGCTTTCTTTTGTTGAAAATCTCATATAGAGTTTTGTCATGCCTTTTGTTCACAAGCACTCTGTTCTGAACATAACAAGCAGTGTTGATTGCTTCAGCCCAGAATGTGATAGGTAAGTTAGCATCAGCCAACATGGTTCTTGCAGCTTCTATTAGTGTTCTGTTTCTCCTTTCTGCAACACCATTTTGTTCAGGAGTTCTTGGAGCTGAAGATTGTTGAAGTATTCCTTTCATAGCACAAAATTCATCCATAACTCCATTCTTGAACTCAGTACCATTGTCACTTCTCAGCATCTTCACTTTCTTAATCAGCTTGTTTTCAATCATTGTGACACAACCTTTAGTCAACTCAGCAGTCTCATCTTTAGTGCTTAGGAAATAAACCCAAGTATATCTTGAATAGTCATCAATGATCACCAAACAGTATCTTTTCTTTCCAATACTTGGTACACTCACAGGACCAAAAAGATCGATGTGAAGTAACTCAAGTGGTTGATCAATTAAGTTGATGAGCTTTGTCTTATGAGTAGACTTGTGTTGTTTTCCCTTCTGACATGAGTCACAATGATCATCTGACTTAAATTCTCTTGTAGGTAAACCAATCACATGTTCACCCTTGACCAGTCTACTCATATTTTTTAAGTTCACATGACACAACTTCCTATGCCACAATTTAGATTCATTTTCAGTGGCTTTGGACACAAAACATGCACCACCTCTTGAAATAGCATCTTTCATATTCAACTCATACAAGTTGCCATTTCTTGGTGCCATCATCATAATCATTTCAGGTGGGATCACAAACTCAGGTTTTAAGATGAAACAATGAGAATCATCAAAACTGACTTTGTAACCCTTATCACACATTTGAGATATACTCAACAAATTGTATTGTAGTCCCTCAACATGAAAGACATTGTCAAAAGACACCTTCCCATTTGTCAATATCCCTTTACCCACAATCTTTCCTCCATTTTCATCACTCCCAAAGGCAACTGGACCCTCATACTTCTCTACATAATTCACAAGTGACCTCTTGTCACAAGTCATGTGCCTAGAACAACCACTATCCATATACCATATATCATTCAATGGAGTGGCCTGTTCCTGCACAAAGAGAAATTTGATTAGTTTAGTGATGAGATGCAAGCTTCTTCAACTTGCAACTTATCAGTGTCAATTTTAGTGGCAGCTTGGGAAGTGAGTGTAGTAGGTTCAGGATCTTCATGAGTGATCTCCAAGTTGTCTGAATGGTCAGTTTCATAACCACACTCTCTTGGTGTCTTGACAAGTGAAGCTGAAATGTCAAGCTCAACTGAGGCAGTTCTGTTTTCTTGTAATACATAGTCCTTAGATTCTGAGAAGTCTCTTACATCAGTCACAGCTTCAAATTTAGCTTCAGTTCTGGGTTTCCATGTGAAACCTTGTGGTTCATATCCATGTTTCAATAAGAACTTTTCATCACCAGTGAGTACAGCTTGTTTCTTTCTTTGATAAACAGTTTTTCTTTTTGATTTCTCACTGCCTGATGATTCTTGTGACTCATCAGACATGACTGAATGAGTATTTTTGGTAAATTACAATGACTGATTTTCCCTTATCACCTGCTTCTGCTTCTGAGGTGATTTACTTCTTCTCACATTTTCAGTCATATGCATCTTCTTCTTTGTCTCACCCTTCACTTCAACTCTTTTCTCTATTCTATTCACATTTCCCTTTCCCAAGTACATTGCATACTTCTCTTTGTACAAAACAAAGTCTTGACCAAACTTTGTTTCATTTGGGACATGAAATGGCTGAAACTTGATTCTCTCATTACATGAATCAGTATGGTGTCCAAATTCATCACACTTTCTACACCACACCTTTCTTTTGAACATCTCATGTTCTTGTGGTTTCCTGAATCTTTCACTTGGTTTGGGCTATCTTACACCAATTGTCTTTTTGTTTTTCAGATTGTCAAAATCAATTGAGAATGGAACAAACTCAGCCATAATGGATGTCATTTCTTTCCACATTCCCTTTAACAAAGACAACCTTAATCAAGTTCAGTGGTTGATCATCCTCATTCTCTCTATATCTTGACTTCCTTCTTTCATATTCCTCAACAGTTTCTACCTCTCCCACATCAAAGTCTTCAACACTTGAAAAGATAGGATAAATAGGAGTAAAATATTCTATATCCATTTCTTTCTTATTTACCTTCTTCTTCTTGTTCTTTTCTAATTTTTCCAAAAACTTTTTGCTTGGAGGTCTGATAGCATTGTAACACACATTCTTCTTTTCACTAAATGTCAAAAGAAACATGTTCCCTTTTCATTTGTTCATTCATTCTTTTCATTTTATGTGTAACTGGAGGATACTTTGGAAGTTGATCAACAGATTCAGGCTTTCTATATTTTCTTCCTTTTTCAGCAGCTTGAATTTCTTTTTCAGTAATTTGATCACTCAAATCACTCAGATCATCTTGATCTAATTCATCTGAATCAAAGTCATCTTCAGAGACTTGAACTCCAATTGACTTTTCCTCTTTCATTTCTTTCTTCATAACAAATTCACCATCCTCACTCACCTCAACATTTTTGTACAAATCTGCAACATCTTCTTTGTCTTGAAACACATCTTTGAATTGTTGTAGATAAGCACTTCTCTTCTCTTTGTCAACTTTAGGCATAAAGTTGTTGTTGAATGGTGGTGGAACAGCCTTGTACTTTTCATCATCTTTTACTTTATTCAGAATTCCACAAATGTTTCCAGTTGAAACTAAGTTCTTTAGGAATTCATTTTCAGTTTGCAGCTTTGTATTCAGCACCTTTTCATCAATCACCATCTTCTTCAACCCACTAATTTCTGTTGTGAATCTTGTCTGAGCTCTATAGCTATTCATACAATACTCTTCCAAACTTTTCATTCTTTCCTCACTAACAATCTCACTTGCCTCATAAGCATTGATAATGCTTTGCTTCTTAAAACACTCACTTTCCAACTTACCAATCTTTTCTTTTAATTCATTGACAAGTTTAGGTAAATCAGCATTAGGATCAGAATGTACCTTAGATGAAGATGCAGAGTCTATGGCCATGAATGCCACATTAGCTCTTCTGATATCATCTTCTATATCTTCCTCATGGTTACTCCAGTCAAAGCTTCCCTCATGCTGAGTAGTTACTGCCACATTGCCTTGATTTCTTGGTTGATTTTGGTTTGCTGGAATGTTTTGAGATGCAGGGATTTGAACAGCTTGATTTTGATTGTTGTTCATTTGATATACTTGATTATGATTCATGCCCTGCTGGTTGTTCATTTGAGGCTGATAATGGTTATTAAAATTGGGATTGAAGTTGTTGTTTGGATGGAAGTTGTTGTTGTTGGGATTGAATCCTTGGTTATTGTTGAAGTTCTGCTGGTTGTTGTTTCTATGCACATTATGCTGGTATTGTTGTTGGTTTCTAGGCTGTTGGAACTGATTGACTTGAAAGTTCCTTGGCAAATTGCACTCTCTTGCAAAGTGTCCAGGCTGTTGACAATTGTAGCAGATAGCCTTGGACTTGTCAAATCCTATTCTCTCATTTGGACCAGAAATTAGTGATCTACCAGTTCTGTTGAACAGTCTCTTACTTCTTAATGCCAACATTGCAGCTTGCCATTTGAGATCCATGTCTTCAAGGTCATCAGCATCTATTTGTTCCAAATCATCCTGCACTACACTTGTGTGAATTATGTTTTGGCCACAAATGCATTGTAGGACTTAGTGAACATAGACATTAGGGCTTGTGTATCATTCCCTTGAATATGCCCTGTACCAGCACTTTGAGCATTTCCATTTCCCACAGAAACTGAATCATCATCAATCAATTGAACATTAAATCTCTGTAGACCACTTTGATTGCTTGAACCACCTCCAATGAAAGACCTAGCAGTCTCATTGTTGTGATCACTTGGTTCTTCAATGATGGGAATTTGTTGTTGATTCTTTGTTGTAAGATTCCCCATTGGAGCAATTAAAGCATTTGACACATTGAAACTTGGTTTATCTTCCTTGATCATTTCATTCTCAATCATTTCAAGTTCAGCAGCTTGAAGAAAACATACTACATCATCCAATTTCAATTCATTGAAATTTTTCTTTTGAAGGATGAATTTGCAAGCAGTACACCATTCCTTTGGCATTGAGTTGAGCAACTTTGTATTTAAATCAAAGTCAGTCATTACATAGTCAGTTGTTCTCAACTCATTCACAATACTCAGAAAACGTTCTAGTATTGACTTCAACCTTTCACCATCTCTATACTTGAATCTTTCTAACTGTTGCTTCAGTTTGTGCTTCTTAATGTTCTTCAATTCAGTGTTTCCTTCATACATCTCAAGGATTGCATCATACATTGCCTTAGCACTTTGATGATGTGCAACTTTTGTGAGGATTTCCCAAGACAGACCAAGTTTGAGCATAGCCAATGTTCTGTCATCAACTTTTCTCATTCTCTCTCTGACAGCAGCAATAGCGTTTGCATTAGCACCTTCTTCAACGGCAGCTTGTGGACCATTCTTGATAGAATTCCACATATCCACATCATTATAACAAACAGCAGCCTCAAAAAGCACTTTCCACTTGGTAAAGTTCTCCTGTCCATATAATCTAGGTATCTTATTAGTAGACACCTCTTGTTCCTCATATCTAGACATTTTCTTAAAATAAAAGTGTCACACCCCGACTAGGTAGTTGCGGAAGCGTAAAACGGGAATGTAACAGATAATACTGGTATCAACAACATTGTTTATAAAGAAATTCAACAAACTAATTTACATCATAATACATGGGTTGGTGCTACGTTTACAAACTAGATGAGAATCACATAACCGGTTTACGAGCTTCTTATTCAACATTATATATCTGCGTCTATTCACAGCTATTCAACTTCATTCCTAACACCAAGCACGTAAGCAAATCATTCCACCTTTGCTTTACCTGAAAAACATGTTAAAACGGGTCAATACGTCTAGTTGGGGAGTTTCAAGTTTCACGAGTACGAACAAAATCAGTATACGAGTTCGTAAAGTTCATAGTACGTATGTATATATGTATGTGTATGATGCATTATACTAAGCCACAAGTGAAACCGAAACGAGCTATAACACATGGCCTCTCCTGCCCATGCACTCCCGTTGGCATTTAACAGCCACTTTGCCCCAAAGTATGTACTATGTCTAACACCACATAGAGAATGTAATAAGTTTAATGACAATGTGCAACTGGGTTAACATGTTCCGGCATACCCCTCGGGCCCTGTCAGTTGGGTTTGTCAAACCGATAGTACTATCCACACGTCATCGGCACGAAGTTAATCACTTGTGTTTGTGGGGACTTTCAAGTGTTAGTACTTAGATAATCCACATCATCACAGGTTTTCAAGTATATAAGTATATGTAAACTTGCTTTCAACCCCAAAAGTTCGTAAAACAATTTAGAAAGTGGGGGTCGTGAAACTCACGTTTTAGTAGATAATCAGTACTGTATCAGCTCGTGGTTTTTTCGATCTGCTATCAGTAATTCCTATAATTAATATTATAATAATATTAATATTTTAATATTATTATAATCTTAATACTAAAATGGGTTGTATAACAAATCTGGGTATAGCTGGAACGCCCAGAAAATGGCATTAGGCTTAGGTTGTGATGTTGTTCAATGTCTAATACTTAAAACTGAACTTGGCTCAGTTTCCCCGTTTTCCCAGCTAGGCCAAGTTGTTCGTTTACTCGTTCAGAAAATAGTTATGGGGAAATAAGCTTGGGTAAATGTGTTGGTCAATAAAATGATTAAATTATAAAGAAAGATCATATATTGGGGTCCCGGATTAGCTGTGGGGCCCGTTTCCGTTTATTCAGTTTGATTTGAGAAGAGACGCGCACAATCTATCCAGATTGTTCAGGTTTCTCATAAAAAGATTCTTTTTTACTTAATTAATCCAAAAATATGATTTTTGATCATTCTTGGTGTTTTGATATTCCCGCAGATTCGTTAATCGCGAACTTGTCGGTTTTTATTAAAAATTGAATTCATTAAATATTCAAATTAGCATAATTAATTAACCGTTAATCATTAAATTATGAAAATTTAGTCACTTATCAAATAAAATATGTATATTTTTATAAAAATATTTCTGGAATTATTTACTGATTTATTAATTTATAAATATTCATTTTATCAGCTATATTTCGTTTGAAAAATGTCCGTTTATCCCAAACAATCTCCAACAATTCCACAAAAATTCCTGAATACTCAAATTATGTTCCAAAATAACCTGTATCAATTCCAGAATGTAAAAAGTTCGGGAAATATTCTTTTCGGCCCCATTTCGGCTAAAAAATTTCATACGAATGCTAATACATAAAACACCTTTAGACTTCTTCAAATGATCCCAAAATTCATATTTGATCAAAATACATCAATTCTGAGTTCTCTTAAAAATTTCATAATTTTTGAAGCATTTTAACTATTTTTCCCCATTTAACGATCCGATTCGGTAATAAATTCGCCAAATATTCTCAGATGGTCGGAAAATTACAAAATTTGAACAGGGGCTCAATTATAAGATCCCTGATTTCCTTGAAAACTTCGAAAACCTAACAATATGAACATCACAACCGTAACCTAAACAGCCCGTAAACGCGTATTTCGGCATTACCTTAGCGTGTTTGGCCCGTTTTTGCCTTTCTAATCAACTTTTCAAGATCTTGGGCTCCTATGTAGGCTAGATACCAGTCCTATATCAGAAACCAAGCAATATTTCATCAACATAGCAGCCCTTGAATTAGGGTTTCGGCTAGTACACCAAAAACGAACTTTTCAACCGTAAAAATGTCGTTTTAACCCTCTAATCCGTGTTTATTGCCAAAAAAGATCACGATTCTGATTTGAAACTGGGTTTAGCATCAAAGTATGTTTTTGAATGATTTTTAAGGGTTTTACATGGTTAATTATGATTTTTTGCAATTAAATCATGTTTATATGGTATAAAACTTAATTAAAATGGATTAAAAATAGTAAAACAAATCAAATACCTAATTTTCTTCTTGAATTCGCTGGCAAAGAAGAAGTCCAGAAGTTTGTTTCACCAATTTTGATGTAAAAATATCTCAAGTTTGTTGAAATATAAAAAAAATCAAGGAATGGGGGGTCTAAAATGGCGGCCGGAAGTTTCATTGGCTCCCCTTGGGCCCATTTTGGCCCAATAACCTGGTTCTAACGGCCCAAACTCGAAAAGCCCAGTCCAAATTTAGTTCGGGTTCGGTTTTTGGCGCGAAAAACTTATCAGGTACGTTAAACAGTGCGAAAACGAGTGTTTTTCGGCTAGTTTTGTGTAAAATTATAAAAACATACTATATGTTTGTAAAAATCGAAAATATTTTCACCGATCGCTTAAAACATTTCAAATAAGTGTTTGGTAAGTCTTTTTCGGCTTAACGGATGATACAATGCTTGGTTTGTAACTATCTAACGAGCATGTTTTCGTTTAACTTGTTTGCTATCGAACTAAGGCCATAATACTAGTATATTAGCTTATATTAGATGTATATCACTTATAGAAGGCCCCCCGAGATATCTGGGTCATAACCAGACCCGTTTGCTTATCCGTTCGTTCGTTACGCAATAAGTTGTTAAACGATTATTTGATGTCTGAATACTAAGGCGTATCCGGTTTTGTCACGAATGTCATATTCTCCCCCCGTTAAGAAATTTCGTCCCCGAAATTCGATATACTAGTTAAAAGCTTTCTTAGGAACAAACAAGAATATTTGTTTTCGTTTTCAAATGTATATTATTCCTTGTTGTAAGGCATTTACCGAACTTTTACCATTGAAATATTGTTGAGTCGTAACTGTTTGACTTTCGCGCCTATTATTTATACGGCTCTTTACAAAGTTTAGCTATGTGTGATTTTTCAAGTGGTACTATCACCGCCTCGTCAATAAGGCACTTGTTTGTTTCGGTATTTAGGAAATTATCGGTAGGACCAAAACTCGACACAAACTACGGTTTTAGTCAATTTGCTATGAGATTAAATTTCAGGGTAAGTTCGTACGGTTCCGTATATGTCGCTGTCAACTTATCAGTTTCTTTAATTCGCATAACACTTTTCAAAGGTCAACACTCATTATGTACATCGATATAGTTTTATCTGTGGTTTCCGTAATCAAATTGGATTTTGTATTTCGAGTATTGTCAACTTTTAGTCTAATAAAGTATCAATTCATGTTCTTGTTCGTATTGAATCGGTTACAATGCCGCTTGTATAGTTTGTTAAAATCGATCGTTTGTTTAGGAACAACAGGTCGGGGTTAAACCGATTCGGTTTCTTAAGTTTGTCAAAATATAAGAGGCGAAATGACTATCTTAGTTCGAAGTATTCGAAATAGAATACCATGTCGAGGTATGATTTGTTGACATAATGTTAGGCGTGCCTTTCAGTTGTGTAGTTGTTATGGATCGGGTGGGTGTGTGCAATTTAAGTTAGTTGCTCAACTAGTACCTGGACTATACTGGGTTCTCAGTTGATTGATGAAAGGGTGTTACGAGGCTCATAGTAATCTGTTCCCACTTCCACTGAGTGTTTCCGGTTGTTGTAGCCTTACCGAGGGTTCTTGATACTCTGTTTTAGTTAATTCTAGACTCGGTTTGTTGGAGGTATAGAATTTCATCGATTTTCCTTTCCGAAGTTATTATCGTTCCTGTACCAAATTTTGTTTTCTAAATGTTATACTATTAGGGTTTTCTTTTGAGCGATATGAATATGCCCGATAATGTTTTTCTAAACAATCGTTTCAAATACCCGTACTTTCCAATGTTTAATTTTATCCCTTCATCTTGAGGCATCGGTTTTCACAATTACATTTAGTTTACCCCATATTTAGTTTTGTCAGATCAATTGCAGATTATAGGATTTTGTGATTCATGTAATTTGTATATTTGATGGCATATAATTAGTATTCCCATGCCTTAGGTGCAAAAGTAATCGTCCCATACTCCAGGTCAAGGACAATATAATTTTTCACGTTCGCCTTCGATGGTCGGGAAGCGTATGTTATAACCTTGTTTTTATGCATTAGTACGCATCCTAAATCTTTTCGGGATGTATCACAATAATTTATAAGATCATTAGTCCCATCTGAGAGACTTAGCATAGGGATTTGACAAAGTTTCTGTCTCAGCAATTGAAAAGCTATTCCTTGATCTTCTCCCAATCATAAACTCAGTTCCTTTTGGTTAAGAGGGTTAAAGGTTGGGTGATACTGGATTTCCAATAAGGCGCCGGTAATACCCAACTAATTCCAAAATTTGTCGAATTTCTTTTGATGACTCTGGTGTTTACCTGTTTTACTCGGGTGTATGTGAATTCTGTGTCAACTAATAACGTATCCTAAGAATCATACTACTCATAGCCAAAATTCGCACTTGAACATCTCGATATACAATTTCTCCTGCCCCAAGATCTCCAAGATTGTTCATGAATGTTGCTCTTGTTCCTTCTTGGTCTTCAAATATATTAGAAGGTCATTAATAACATTATAAGGAATTTGTCAAGTTACGATTTACTAACTCGTTCGTGAGATTCATGGAAACTGTGGGTGCATTAGTCAGTCCGAAGGGCATAACTAAAGGTTCATAATGACCACACTGAGCTCGAAACTCCGTTTTAGACAAATCTTCCTCTTGGATTTTAACTTGAAGATAGCGGGGGTCAGAGGTCAATTTTCGAGAATTAGTTCGCCTCTTGGAGTTGATTGAACCAACCGCCTAATTATGGGAGGGATATTGGTTTTTGATGGCAATTTGTGTAGTTTCCAGTAATTAACGCACATCCTAATCTTTTATCCTTCTTCTTTACCTACAACACTGGTGCTCCCTACTGATGGTAGCCAAGTCCCATAAAGTCCTTATCTAATAATTCATGTAACTGAGTAATTAGTTCTTGCATTTCGAAGAATGCCAAACGATAAGGTGCCTTGGCAATAGTAGTTGTTCCCGAGATTAGGTTCATATGGAATTCCAATTCCATATGTGGGTCGGTGGTAATCCTGGTGGTTTATCGGGAAGGACATACAAGTATTTACGTGTTATAGGGATATTTCCCGTATATTTTTCGTCGGGGTTCTTACAGTTACGCTTTCCCGAAACGCCATACCCTTGGCGTAAACGCTTTAATACTTTAAGATGAGACACGATGTAAGGCCCCGAACCCGGTAGCCCTACTTTAGCGTCGGATTTACTCATAAACACAGTTCTTACAAATCAGAGTTTATTAAAACTTTTCGCGGAATATAAAACATCAATCATTTGTTACAAAACATTAAATCTTTCTTTGATACCATAACACAAAACCTTATATTTAAAACATCTTTACTTCTTTCTTCAGATGCCAGCCATTCAATCCATGTCGTGTGTCATCCTCATGCTAACTCTATAATCAGCTCACCTGCGTGCATACTAAAAGTCAGCTACGCTGAGTGAGTTCTAGTTAATCGAACGCCATACAATACATACACATACATACATATCCGTAGATACATATCCATACTTCACTAGATACCCTTCTGTGCTACATACATACTTGCTACCATACATACATACATATCTACAATCACTAACCTCAGTCTACCGAGAGTACGTTCATAGTTCACCGTCTATACCTGTACTCAAGGTTGTGAACACGTACAAGGTTCGCCGTCCTTACCTATGTTCACCATTTATGGTACGTACAAGGTTCGCAGTCCTTCCCTATACCATAATACATCCACAACACGTACAAGGTTCGCAGTCCTTCCCTATGTTGCAACCTAACTCATAGCACGTACGAGGTTCGCAGTCCTCCCCTATGCTACAAAACCAGCACGTATAAGGTTCACAGCCCTTTCCTATGCTGACACACATCCACAACACGTACAAGGTTCGCAGTCCTTCCCTATGTTGCACCCTAACTCTTAGCACGTACGAGGTTCGCAGTCCTCCCCTATGCTACAAATACAGCACGTATAAGGTTCACAGTCCTTTCCTATGCTGACACACATCTACATTACGTATAAGGTTCGCAGTCCTTATCTACGTTTACATATATCATCTTCTTCACGTATAAGGCTCGCAGTCCTTAACTACGCCATTACCAGCCGAGTCTATGTCCGACAGAAGCTAGAGGGATTTGCCATCCTAACTTACTATGTCGTACGTAGGACTCACATGCCATTCGTGTACCTATATACACATACTTACATTATACATAAGAACACTCTAGACATTCTTTACCTCATTCATTTAACAACCATACCCCTTGTCGTTACGTGCAATATCCGAAGATCGTTCACGCCCCGACAAGTATTCATTCATAAGATTTATACATCATCCTCACGTTACATACAATATTAATATCTTTGTTTACATCCTGACGTACGTGCAATATCCGAAGATCGTTCACGTGCCGTCAAGAAATCAATCACATCTATCAATTATATCATACCCGGCATACACATAAAGTTATATCCTTTCGTTCATACTTTCTTGCTTTCTTTGTACTATCTTACTTTCATATCTTACATTATAAAGAGCATTACGCCCTACATTCCTCGAGTATTACTAGGGCTCGGTACCCTCTTCGTAACCATACAACCATACGCTATCGTTTCTTTCTTCTATTATCTCTATCGTGTTCATACACATACACATACATAACATACTTACCTTATTCTTAGCGCTGCAAACTGACAGTACGTGCAATATCCGAAGATCGTTCACGTACCATCAAGCAATCATTCATATATTTCACATTATCCATATAAGGCATACACTTATCTCTTAGGATAAGTGTATTAACTATCACATTGAGTATGCACACAGCCCCGAAAACATAACACATAAGTGGGGCTAGAAACTCACCTGAACTCTGCTTCTTTTTCTGATAGCTGTGAATCCCTTCTTTAACTGGGCTCGGCTGACTGAACAAGTTACACGTATCAATTAACTATCACCTCTCATAATGTATTTCTATCTTTATATGACCCACAACGAACGGGGGTCCGGGGGGCAGCGCCCCTGGCAGCGGGGTTCTAGGGGCGGCAGCCCCTAGCAGGGTCCAAGGGGCAGAGCCCCTGGCTGGGGTCGAGCTGCCAGGTCAGCTTGGAAAAATTTTATTTCCATTAACTGTCTTAACACATTTTTCATTAGGTTTTTAATATATATTCTAAACGAACTTCACTTCAGGCGAAGTTAAACCTTAGGCGAACTTGGCTTCAGGCGAAGTTAAACCTTAGGCGAACTTGGCTTCAGGCGAAGTTAAACCTTAGGCGAACTTGGCTTCAGGCGAAGTTAAACCTCAGGCGAACTTGGCTTCAGGCGAAGTTAAACCTCAGGCGAACTTGGCTTTTAGGCGAAGTTAAACCTCAGGCGAACTTGGCTTCAGGCGAAGTTAAACCTCAGGCGAACTTGGCTTTTAGGCGAAGTTAAACCTTAGGCGAACTTGGCTTCAGGCGAAGTTAAACCTCCGGCGAACTTGGCTTTTAGGCGAAGTTAAACCTCAGGCGAACTTGGCTTTTAGGCGAAGTTATCCTTAGGCGAACTTGGCTTCAGGCGAAGTTATCCTCAGGCGAACTTGGCTTTTAGGCGAAGTTATCCTCAGGCGAACTTGGCTTTTAGGCGAAGTTACGCTTGAAGGCGAAGTTACGCTTGAAGGCGAAGTTCATCAGGCGAACTTAATCTTGCAGGCGAAGTTATCGCGCTGCAGATCTGTTTTGCCCATAACTCCTTCGTTTCTTAGCCAAATAACTCGATTTTGGTACCCACGGAATCGTATGATCGGCGCCTACAAACCCCAACCATCAAATCGGCCTAAAATCGACGTTTTAGGGGTCCGATTTGGGCAGTTGGGTTTCGGGTCCGGTTAACCCATCCAATCCTAACCATTTTCAGTAATATAAGCTTTGTTGGATTAGTTCTTACCTTACCAACTCAGATCTATCAGCAAATCTCGGGTCTCGGCTTCGAATCTCGGTCGGTTAGAATGTGTGTGTTTTGAGTGTGTATGGAGTGTGTGTTGGGGAGTTGGTGAGAAATGAAGATATTTTGGGATTTTGGGGGTATTTATATCCCTGAAATCCCATTCTCATTTAACTCTTCTCAATTAACCAAAGTTCACGACCCACATCCATTACCCAACACTAGCCCGACCCATACCAACCCCTATTCTATTATTTATTTCCCGATAACCCGAGTAAACTTTCCATCTATTAATAAGTAATATAATTAATATTACCTTTGAAATTTCGGGATGTTACAAGTCTTCCCTCCTTAAAGAGGTTTCGTCCCCGAAACCTAACTTATTCCCTTTAAAAGGAAATCTTCTTACATTTACACGCTATATAGAATTGCCTTCGCTTTCTGAGTTACCCTTCCTACTTCCGACTTTACAGCCATCGAATGGTGGTCATGTGTTTTAGCTATTTAAGGTAGCTTGTCCATGAGACCCTCGATGTATTAAGACTCATCTCATCCTTCTAAGGGTTTCGACTAGTACTTTTAACACTATTGTCTAAAACAACATTTCATCATAACATAATAATCATTCATAACCAAACTCAAAATAATTACACGTCACAGATAATCATAAGTTTTAAACCTTAACACAAAACAAGTTCGTAGGCAAAAGTAACTTAATTAAACCATTGCATGAGAAATTATTCCGTCATCAGGTGTTCCTCTCCGCAGTTTCCCCAAGTCTTTATCCTTTCGCACCTCCCGCCCCTGATTCCTTGCAATCCCTGGCCATGTGGTCGGTTTTTCCACATTTGAAGCACTTTGGACGATCAGGGCAGTCTCGAGAGTAATGCCCACCCTTTCCACACCGATAGCACCTGTCTGTCCCAATCCTGCATTCCCCCGGGTGCACTCGCCCACACGCCCTACACGCATCCTTGTTCCCAACCTTGGCCCTCCTCTCATCAGTTGTTGTCACCATCTCGCCAGACCGCTTAGCAGAGGTAGCCCATTTCTTCTCCTTCTTTTCCCCCACCACCACATCGTCCTCAGCCAGGTCAGCATAAATCATCTCTGCAAGTTCAACAGCAGAGTCAAAAGTAGCAGGTTTATTTGCCCTGACCAACATGCGGACCTTCTGGGGAAGTCCTCTAACGTAGCACTTGATCCGTTTCGCCTCGGTGTTCACCATGTCAGGAACCAGCCTAGACATGCGGTTGAATTCAGTGGTGTACTCACGATGTGTCATCTTGTCCGCCTTTAGATTCAGAAATTTCATCTCGGCCCTCTCAACCTCAGCATCAGCACAGAACCTTTTCGTCACTAACTCCTTAAGGTCATCCCACCTCATGGCCTTAATCTCCTCTCGGGTCTTCCTTTGTTCGACAGTTTCCCACCAGTACATGGCCTCATCTTCAAATGACTGAGTGGCATAACCCACTGCTTGGTCAGGACGGCACTCGCTAATGCGGATAACCTTATCCATGGCGGTTATCCACTGAAGAGTAGCGATTGCGTCTCCTAAACCGGTCAGCTTAGGCGGGTCACAACCTTTGAAGGACTTATAGTTGCACCCACCTTGGCGTCTCCTCCTGTCATCGACTTTCACAGACTTATCCTCACTAGAGGCCCCTCTTTCTCCTTCCCCATCCTTCCTACCATCACCACCCGCCCCTTCAGCAGTTCGTTCACGGCTTCCAGCAGATCCTTCGGAATTCAGGTTCTTCACAGCAGCAACTACAGCTTGAACAATGGCTGCTTGAACTGCAGGGCTAAGTTGAACTTCTTCGTTGTTGTTCTGGTCTCCTCCAGCTGCGCTTCCTTCATCTTCGGTGTGAGAAGCTTCTTCTACCGAGGGTTGCCGGACAAGACGAGGCCTGCCACGACGCCCAGTGCGACCCCCAGTTTCAACAAATTCTCCCGCTCCAGCCATCAGTATTCTAAAAGGGAAAACACAAACTTCATCACTCAAGGAACTATTTAGTACATGGATAGTAAGGCTAACAGGTAAGAACAGTGGCCAGTTGTGATTAGCTGATCACGTTACTTTCCGTGTCCTATACACTTCCCTTTATGAGTCTATTTGTGCTGGTTCTACTTAAGCAGTTTGTCAAATTAAACAATCAATTATTCCTATCCCTATCGCTCACATATCTTTTCTTTCTCATTAACCTATATCATTTAATCATACACTTTACCTTTACTGATCTTGCTTGAGCGACACATGGCATTCTTGAACTGGCATCTTCTTTCCTTTCTTACTTAAATCCCATTTTCTGTTCGAGTCTAAGCATGTAGGATGCTTAAATCTCTCGAACTTATGCTCTGATACCAACTTGTAAGGCCCCGAACCCGGTAGCCCTACTTTAGCGTCGGATTTACTCATAAACACAGTTCTTACAAATCAGAGTTTATTAAAACTTTTCGCGGAATATAAAACATCAATCATTTGTTACAAAACATTAAATCTTTCTTTGATACCATAACACAAAACCTTATATTTAAAACATCTTTACTTCTTTCTTCAGATGCCAGCCATTCAATCCATGTCGTGTGTCATCCTCATGCTAACTCTATAATCAGCTCACCTGCGTGCATACTAAAAGTCAGCTACGCTGAGTGAGTTCTAGTTAATCGAACGCCATACAATACATACACATACATACATATCCGTAGATACATATCCATACTTCACTAGATACCCTTCTGTGCTACATACATACTTGCTACCATACATACATACATATCTACAATCACTAACCTCAGTCTACCGAGAGTACGTTCATAGTTCACCGTCTATACCTGTACTCAAGGTTGTGAACACGTACAAGGTTCGCCGTCCTTACCTATGTTCACCATTTATGGTACGTACAAGGTTCGCAGTCCTTCCCTATACCATAATACATCCACAACACGTACAAGGTTCGCAGTCCTTCCCTATGTTGCAACCTAACTCATAGCACGTACGAGGTTCGCAGTCCTCCCCTATGCTACAAAACCAGCACGTATAAGGTTCACAGCCCTTTCCTATGCTGACACACATCCACAACACGTACAAGGTTCGCAGTCCTTCCCTATGTTGCACCCTAACTCTTAGCACGTACGAGGTTCGCAGTCCTCCCCTATGCTACAAATACAGCACGTATAAGGTTCACAGTCCTTTCCTATGCTGACACACATCTACATTACGTATAAGGTTCGCAGTCCTTATCTACGTTTACATATATCATCTTCTTCACGTATAAGGCTCGCAGTCCTTAACTACGCCATTACCAGCCGAGTCTATGTCCGACAGAAGCTAGAGGGATTTGCCATCCTAACTTACTATGTCGTACGTAGGACTCACATGCCATTCGTGTACCTATATACACATACTTACATTATACATAAGAACACTCTAGACATTCTTTACCTCATTCATTTAACAACCATACCCCTTGTCGTTACGTGCAATATCCGAAGATCGTTCACGCCCCGACAAGTATTCATTCATAAGATTTATACATCATCCTCACGTTACATACAATATTAATATCTTTGTTTACATCCTGACGTACGTGCAATATCCGAAGATCGTTCACGTGCCGTCAAGAAATCAATCACATCTATCAATTATATCATACCCGGCATACACATAAAGTTATATCCTTTCGTTCATACTTTCTTGCTTTCTTTGTACTATCTTACTTTCATATCTTACATTATAAAGAGCATTACGCCCTACATTCCTCGAGTATTACTAGGGCTCGGTACCCTCTTCGTAACCATACAACCATACGCTATCGTTTCTTTCTTCTATTATCTCTATCGTGTTCATACACATACACATACATAACATACTTACCTTATTCTTAGCGCTGCAAACTGACAGTACGTGCAATATCCGAAGATCGTTCACGTACCATCAAGCAATCATTCATATATTTCACATTATCCATATAAGGCATACACTTATCTCTTAGGATAAGTGTATTAACTATCACATTGAGTATGCACACAGCCCCGAAAACATAACACATAAGTGGGGCTAGAAACTCACCTGAACTCTGCTTCTTTTTCTGATAGCTGTGAATCCCTTCTTTAACTGGGCTCGGCTGACTGAACAAGTTACACGTATCAATTAACTATCACCTCTCATAATGTATTTCTATCTTTATATGACCCACAACGAACGGGGGTCCGGGGGCAGCGCCCCTGGCAGCGGGGTTCTAGGGGCGGCAGCCCCTAGCAGGGTCCAAGGGGCAGAGCCCCTGGCTGGGGTCGAGCTGCCAGGTCAGCTTGGAAAAATTTTATTTCCATTAACTGTCTTAACACATTTTTCATTAGGTTTTTAATATATATTCTAAACGAACTTCACTTCAGGCGAAGTTAAACCTTAGGCGAACTTGGCTTCAGGCGAAGTTAAACCTTAGGCGAACTTGGCTTCAGGCGAAGTTAAACCTTAGGCGAACTTGGCTTCAGGCGAAGTTAAACCTCAGGCGAACTTGGCTTCAGGCGAAGTTAAACCTCAGGCGAACTTGGCTTTTAGGCGAAGTTAAACCTCAGGCGAACTTGGCTTCAGGCGAAGTTAAACCTCAGGCGAACTTGGCTTTTAGGCGAAGTTAAACCTTAGGCGAACTTGGCTTCAGGCGAAGTTAAACCTCCGGCGAACTTGGCTTTTAGGCGAAGTTAAACCTCAGGCGAACTTGGCTTTTAGGCGAAGTTATCCTTAGGCGAACTTGGCTTCAGGCGAAGTTATCCTCAGGCGAACTTGGCTTTTAGGCGAAGTTATCCTCAGGCGAACTTGGCTTTTAGGCGAAGTTACGCTTGAAGGCGAAGTTACGCTTGAAGGCGAAGTTCATCAGGCGAACTTAATCTTGCAGGCGAAGTTATCGCGCTGCAGATCTGTTTTGCCCATAACTCCTTCGTTTCTTAGCCAAATAACTCGATTTTGGTACCCACGGAATCGTATGATCGGCGCCTACAAACCCCAACCATCAAATCGGCCTAAAATCGACGTTTTAGGGGTCCGATTTGGGCAGTTGGGTTTCGGGTCCGGTTAACCCATCCAATCCTAACCATTTTCAGTAATATAAGCTTTGTTGGATTAGTTCTTACCTTACCAACTCAGATCTATCAGCAAATCTCGGGTCTCGGCTTCGAATCTCGGTCGGTTAGAATGTGTGTGTTTTGAGTGTGTATGGAGTGTGTGTTGGGGAGTTGGTGAGAAATGAAGATATTTTGGGATTTTGGGGGTATTTATATCCCTGAAATCCCATTCTCATTTAACTCTTCTCAATTAACCAAAGTTCACGACCCACATCCATTACCCAACACTAGCCCGACCCATACCAACCCCTATTCTATTATTTATTTCCCGATAACCCGAGTAAACTTTCCATCTATTAATAAGTAATATAATTAATATTACCTTTGAAATTTCGGGATGTTACACACGAGAGGTAATATTACACCGAACTTCTCTCCTTGTATCATAATTGCTTCATCATTTAAGAAAGGAATTTTAACTGTTTAGTCTCATCACACACGATTTCCGTCTTGTATTTAGCTAACCAGTCTATATTGACAATTACATCAATGCTTCCCAACTAGACCGGGATTAGACCAATAAAAATGGTTAGTTTTTTAGGATAATAGGAAAGTTTTGGAGTATTTGGTTAACAGTTATAAATTTTTCTGTTAGCGAATTCTATAGCATAGAGGCCTTACTAATGTACTAACCAGTATAATTCCCAGGGATACGAATTCAATGGAGAATAACTCTTCTATCGGAATCTATATCAAACGAAACTGAAGTATATCAGTCAGAAATTACAAATGTATTCTCTCACCACAATTAAGTTTTGTCGTGTACTATCTGATCCAATCACTAAACACGGCCTCTAGCCGAGTTAGACGTCAATGCTTGTTCTTTGTTTACCCAAGGACAGTTCTTTTTGAAGCGTTTCATACTTCCACACTAATAGCAAGTAGGAGGGTTTGTTATAGGTTGTGAGCAAATTGGTTACAATTGGGATAATTGTCAATGATGAAGTTAGAACGGTCGGCTTATAGCGCTCATAATGTTTTCACAGCTACATGCATAGTATCCAACCTTCCTACTTTTATGACATTCCTTTATTCGCCATTTCCTTATATGATAATAATTACATTTTCCACGCTTTGGCGAAGGTTAATTGTATATTATTTGTTCGGAACTAAAGCTAATCTCAGTATCGGTTTGATTTCACGCATGTTTAATTAGTTGTAATTCTTGCACCCATGTTTCGTGTTTTGTTCGTTTGTACTAGATGATTCCCCGGTATTCTTAACACACCATTTCTGACCAAATCCAAAGCTATCATACCGGCTTGAGTCACGGCATTTTTAAAGATTTAGTGGTAAACCGAATTAATTAAAGTTCTTACTTCTGGGGCTACTAACTCTGGCACTAATCATACCAGATCATTAGAACAGTTTGTGTATTCCAGCTGATCCACACCTTTCGTTTTCAGTTTCCCGATTTCGTATTCTAATTTCTAGATTTCATTCTTTGGACGGGAATGATTTAATAAAAGGGTTTTAAATTTTGTCCAAGTCATATGGTTGGTTGCCTCTTGTTCCCGAGTTTGTACAATCATTATCTTTCAAATATGTGATAATCAATTTCTGGTATTAATAATAGATTCTATCTTTTCGATTCATCTTACCAACCCCTTTACTCTTTTAGCATCACCAGAATCTATAGGTTTGCACAACGTAATTTATTTAAACCAATATTCCCGTTGTGAAGGATCATTGTTGTTACGACTAGTATTCATGTTCGGTAAGATATTTTTATTGCCAATGGCATTTAGTGGGGGAAATTATCATTATTGGTAGTAGCATTAGTGCTAAATGGGGGAGTATTATTTGTGACAATGTTCGTGTTTATCATAAAAATAACATTTGTAACTGTATTAGTATTGGGAGGCGAAATAATATTCGTGGCCGTATTAGTGTTTGACATTTAATTTGTATTCATTGTCGTATTAATTCCGGCAGCGAATCGCGTTGCGATTGTCAGAGTTATCAACTGCAGTTGCCGAACAATCATTTCGGCACAACTGCCTCAAATCACCTGTTTGTCTTCTTCGGGGCCATTCTATAATGATAAACAACTAAACTTCACATAATAGTAATTTTCCCTATAATTCAATGCGCAGAGAATCACATTAACTAACAGTCAGATAATTCAAATAGCAGATACGTATTACACACATCAAATCATGTATCTACATATCCAGGATAGAACATAGATTTAGCCGAATAAGGCCATTGTTTGCATGTATGTATCGATAATTGTCTATCCCATGACAAATAAATTTTAACCCGACAGGGTTCAATGTTTGTACTAATAGATCCAAATCGTTTCCCATATCAGCATCGCACCCTCACAAATGCTTGCATGGGGTATCAAAACTATAAACAACATTGTCATACTATCCTTGTCTATCCGAGCCCACATTATAATAATCACGAATAGTTCACAACTTGTACAACAATTATTTAGATGTAATCCTACTATTGGATAACTGTTTTATCCCGTCTCTCCCGTAGGTAAACATTTGTTCGTTAAGAGTTTAAACAAGATGTTATAGTTGAGAGGCATTTGTATACTTCCTTTGACCTTTGGATGTTATTAAGTACAATTAGAAATATTCTTTCACCAGGTCATTCAGTATCTGTAATCATGTCAGGTTTAATAAAAGTGGTAATTTACTGGTTGGGGTAAGTATATCCCATTCCAGCCCACGTACGTCATTGATTGGAGTAGCAAAATATAAGAGAGGTTGGAAGTTCTCGTACATAGATGATTCATAGAGTTTACTAGTTCAGAAGGTTCATCAGAGTCAATTGTTCTGGTGATATGTAAAGGGAATTATTATTATTATTATTAGTATTCCTTTTTGAAATATCTTTAGTACATCATATGTACTGGTAGTCACGATCTGTTACAGAACTGGGGAATCAATAAGGTAATTATTATATTTATAATTTATAAGTTCGGGCTCATCACTAGTCATTCTCACAGGAATATTGTTTGTTTTCAAAAACAAAAGCGAAGAGACGAATGGAAAACTGTTTAGTTTACTATTTGAAAACAAGTATATAGGATAAGATTAGATTCGAGTTGAGAAGTATTATACCCTCTGGATATGATTGTATGTAGGTCACACCTTCCACAGTTATTTCCTGGACCTAGAATTTACGCTCGGTCTGTGATTCGATCATACAATAAGGTTTAGTTTGGATTTGATAGAACGTCCACACATTCTCGTTCACAGGAAACATCAGTTCTTCATCCGATATGGGGTTACCGATTTCGACATCTTCCGGCTCAACGATTTGTCATAAAAATAATATTTTTCGATAGTATGAATAAGAGTAAAGGATATTTACTTAAGGCTAAATAAAATATTTTATTTGTTATGGTCAAGTACCATATTAATTACGATAAAATATAATATTATTTTTAATAAAATACAATTTTAGATTAATATTTATTATAATCGAATATAATATTCATTACACGGAGACATAATATTATTGACAGTACAGTACATACACGTATTCGTACACATTGTTCCAGATAAGCACGTATGCGTGTTATATATGTATACATACTCAGCATTACCTTTTATACAAATATGTTGCAACTTTTACCTACCCGTACATTCCGCGACTTCTCCCCGAATTCCCTTGTACAAGCAAGTCTGTTATTATGTTCCGGACCACAATAACCCACTTGCCCTACAAGTTCATCCCGGCATCCATCAGTATATATAATATTATTTAATTATTTCCCAGAGTTAATCGAGCCTACGGTTATATTTTAAGTACCCTAAGGGATAAACTAATCCATTATAACCAATGGCTCTGATACCAACTTCTGTCACACCCCGACTAGGTAGTTGCGGAAGCGTAAAACGGGAATGTAACAGATAATACTGGTATCAACAACATTGTTTATAAAGAAATTCAACAAACTAATTTACATCATAATACATGGGTTGGTGCTACGTTTACAAACTAGATGAGAATCACATAACCGGTTTACGAGCTTCTTATTCAACATTATATATCTGCGTCTATTCACAGCTATTCAACTTCATTCCTAACACCAAGCATGTAAGCAAATCATTCCACCTTTGCTTTACCTGAAAAACATGTTAAAACGGGTCAACTACGTCTAGTTGGTGAGTTTCAAGTTTCACGAGTACGAACAAAATCAGTATACGAGTTCGTAAAGTTCATAGTACTTATGTATATATGTATGTGTATGATGCATTATACTAAGCCACAAGTGAAACCGAAACGAGCTATAACACATGGCCTCTCCTGCCCATGCACTCCCGTTGGCATTTAACAGCCACTTTGCCCCAAAGTATGTACTATGTCTAACACCACATAGCAGAATGTAATAAGTTTAATGACAATGTGCAACTGGGTTAACATGTTCCGGCATACCCCTCGGGCCCTGTCAGTTGGGTTTGTCAAACCGATAGTACTATCCACACGTCACCGGCACGAAGTTAATCACTTGTGTTTGTGGGGACTATCAAGTGTTAGTACTTAGATAATCCACATCATCACACGTTTTCAAGTATATAAGTATATGTAAACATACTTTCCACCCCAAAAGTTCGTAAAACAATTTAGAAAGTGGGGGTCATGAAACTCACGGTTTAGTAGATAATCAGTACTGTATCAGCTCGTGGTTTTTTCGATCCGCTATCAGTAGTTCCTATAATTAATATTATAATAATATTAATACTTTAATATTATTATAATCTTAATACTAAACTGGGTTGTATAACTAATCTGGGTATAGCTGGAACGCCCAGAAAATGGCATTAGGCTTAGGTTGTGATGTTGTTCATGTCTAATACTTAAAACTGAACTTGGCTCAGTTTCCCCGTTTTTCCAGCTAGGCCAAGTTGTTCGTTTACTCGTTCAAAAAATAGTTATTGGGAATAAGCTTGGGTAAATGTGTTGGTCAATAAAATGATTAAGTTATAAAGAAAGATCATATATTGGGGTCCCGGATTAGCTGTGGGGCCCGTTTCCGTTTATTCAGTTTGATTTGAGAAGAGACGCGCACAATCTATCCAGATTGTCCAGGTTTCTCATAAAGAGATTCTTTTTTACTTAATTAATACAAAAATATGATTTTTGATCATTCTTGGTGTTTTGATATTCCCGCAGGTTCGTTAATCGCGAACTTGTCGGTTTTTATTAAAAATTGAATTCATTAAATCTTCAAATTAGCATAATTAATTAACCGTTAATCATTAAATTATGAAAATTTAGTCACTTATCAAATAAAATATGTAGATTTTTATAAAAATATTTCTGGAATTATTTACTGATTTATTAATTTATAAAAATTCATTTTATCAGCTATATTTCGTTTGAAAACTGTCCGTTTATCCCAAACAATCTCCAACAATTCCACAAAAATTTTTGAATACTCAAATTATGTTCCAAAACAACCTGTATCAATTCCAGAATGTAAAAAGTTCGGGAAATATTCTTTTCGGCCCCATTTCGGCTATAAAATTTCATACGAATGCTAATACATAAAACACCTTTAGACTTCTCCAAATAATCCCAAAATTCATATTTGATCAAAATACATCAATTCTGAGTTCCCTTAAATATTTCATAATTTTTGAAGCATTTTAACTATTTTTCCCCATTTAACGATCCGATTCGGTAATAAATTCGCCAAATATTCTCAGATGGTCGGAAAATTACAAAATTTGAACAGGGGCTCAATTATATGATCCCTGATTTCCCTGAAAACTTTGAAGACCTAACAATATGAACATCACAACCGTAACCTAAACAGCGCGTAAACGCGTATTTCGGCATTACCTTAGCGTGTTTGGCCCGTTTTTGCCTTTCTAATCAACTTTTCAAGATCTTGGGCTCCTATGTAGGCTAGATACCCGTCCTATATCAGAAACCAAGTAATATTTCATCAACATAACAGCCCTTGAATTAGGGTTTCGGCTAGTACACCAAAAACGAACTTTTCAACCGTAAAAATGTCGTTTTAACCCTCTAATAAGATCACGATTCTGATTTGAAACTGGGTTTAGCATCAAAGTATGTTTTTGAATGATTTTTGAGGGTTTTACATGGTTAACTATGATTTTTTGCAATTAAATCATGTTTATATGGTATAAAACTTAATTAAAATGGATTAAAAATAGTAAAACAAATCAAATACCTAATTTTCTTCTTGAAGTCGCTGGAAAAGAAGAAGTCCAGAAGTTTGTTTCACCAATTTTGATGTAAAAATATCTCAAGTTTGTTGAAATATAAAAAAAAATCAAGGAAAGGGGGGTCTAAAATGGCGGCCGGAAGTTTCATTGGCTCCCCTTGGGCCCATTTTGGCCCAATAACCTGGTTCTAACGGCCCAAACTCGAAAAGCCTAGTCCAAATTTAGTTCGGGTTCGGTTTTTTGCGCGAAAAACTTATCGGGTACGTTAAACAGTGCGAAAACGAGTGTTTTTCGGCTAGTTTTGTGTAAAATTTTATAAACATACTATATGTTTGTAAAAATCGAAAATATTTTCACGGATCGCTTAAAACATTTCAAATATGGGTTTGGTAAGTCTTTTTCGGCTTAACGGATGATACAATGCTTGGTTTGTAACTATCTAACGAGCATGTTTCCGTTTAACTTGTTTGCTATAGAACTAAGGCCATAATACTAGTATATTAGCTTATATTAGATGCATATCACTTATAGAAGGCTCCCCGAGATATCTGGGTCATAACCAGACCCGTTTGCTTATCCGTTCGCTCGTTATGCAATAAGCTGTTAAACGATTATTTGATGTCTGAATACTAAGGCGTATCCGGTTTTGTCACGAATGTCATAAAAAGTTAAGTTCTTATCAAAAATAAATTAAAACAATCAGATCTGAGAATAAATTCTTAGATCTGAGGTGTCTGATATGAATAGAACAAGATTCAACAATAAAAATCAAAGCTTAAAGTGAAATAAGGAAAAGAAAACACCTAAAACTTGTAGATCTGGAAGAAAAATGAAGAACAGAGCCTCTGACGTCACAAATCAATCGAACAGTGCTCTGCTTACGTCATTCTTCTTCAAAACTTAATCAGCAACAATCTTTCTAAAAATAGCAGCAACAAAGCTCTGATACCACTTGTCATGTCCCGTTTCGGATCGGATCTTAATCAATCATGTCATAACTCACACAAAATTAATCGTGTTGACAAGCGAGTTAATGACGGGTTACTAAGTTTAGAAAGATGACCGTTTGTTAAAGGCGGAATCAATAACAAACATACGGTTGCAATAAATATTCAAAATATGAAGACACACACGGAGGATTCACTCAAAAGATTTCCATTTATATAACGTTAATCATACAAAAGGATAATCGATTAGGGTTTAGGAGGAATCCTAGGACAGCCGTCACACACACAATATTCTCTTAATTAATGTGTCGGTCTTATCCTCTCTCTCACTCGTATTTTCCGTGTGTCACTTGTGTGTCCAGTCTGTCTTCTTGTCGGCGTGCCCTAATTATTCTATTTATAGGCCTGCCAACCTAGGACAGGCTGTCATTCCTTCTAGAAACCCTATCCGATAGTACATATTCAATTTACATATTCAAAATTATACTAAGTGTAAAACAAGTCTTCCGGGTAGGCTTTTCATTAAACTTCAGTCTCAGAGTATGCAGCATACTCGGCCTTCCTTCGGACTTGGTAAACATAGAAGTGTACTCGGAATCAGTTTCCGGGTAGACTTTACTTAAAGAATATTTTACCAAGTAAAATATTCACCGAGTAGACTTCCATCTTCTAGGACATATCAAACTTTGCTCGACAAATCCTCACGAGCAACCTTGTTCTTCTATGATCCTGTTCGGCTCTTTGTTAGTTGAATAACTTATTGATAAGGCGTACTCGGGAGTACATACCTTACTCGATCAGAACCTTACTCGATATAACTTAGAGATATTCCACCAACTCATCAAGTATACTCGGACCATAATTATTCAAGAATACCTTGCCCGGTCTTCCAATTACTTGGCTTCTTGGACTTGGTTGACCATACCTTACTCGGAAGAGTAAAATACTTGGTCTTGAAGAACAACCCTGCTTGAAAAAGTGAACCTTACTCTGATATGCCAAATAGATGAACCTTACTCGGAAATCACCAAAAAGCATACCTTGCTCGGATATCCACTTATGAAGATTATTTGAAGTAAACCGTGCCCGGAAGGCAAAATCTCGTACTCGGCGAAGTAAAAGCTTACTCGAAGGTCCAAGGTGTACCCGGGTTCAATAGTTAGCAGTTTTTGAGGAGGTTGAGAAGATTCCAATCTTCAGTATTCTTCAATTAGGTCAAATCTCCTCATTTGGGTCAAACTCTTGACCCAACAACGGATTTTGTTTATGAGGATGAGGAGATTGAGATGGAGGATGTGATTGCTGATGAGTACCCGGACTTGTATCAACACACGAACGTTGATCAAGGTGCCTTCGGTATTTCAAGAAGTGGTGTTTAAAGAGACTGAGGATGAATTGGAAAAGGTTGTGCAGCGAACAGTACCCTCACTCAAAGAAGTGACTGATGAGGACGTTGAAAGATGGTTCAAACGTCATAAAGTGGGTAAATTTATCAGTGCTTATCGTTATGTAGATCAAGAAAGAAAAGATACTGCTGCTGCTTGGGTTAAGGCTAATCAGGTGACTACCTTCAAGACAGTTTCTAAGGTACATGGTGATATTGTCTCCTGGCTCTATGATTCTGACCTTAAAGTATGTATAGTCAAGTGGGAAAAGGGTGTCCAGTATTACGAGAAGATAATGGATGTTCTGACATTACCGCGTGGGATATTCGTACCCTCGCGAGACGTCCATTTATCAATCGTGGGGGTTACCGAACAGCTGAGTGGTTTCACCAACACTTATTGTTCGAGGTCAATCATGGCTTCAAATTCTTCAAGCCCCAGGTCCCAAGACGTAAGCGCATTGACTAGATTGATCCATGGACCGGCTGGAAGAAACTTGTCTTGAAAGTGAAGCCGCCAAAGATGATGAAAAGGTTCCTGTGAAGACAATGCCTCAAGATATTTATCTGTCTTTCAACCGTTGGTACTATGACAATCGTACTAGCGAGGCCGTTATTGTTCGTGGTCGAGGACTGCAGACCGAGCTCATCAAGATAATCGACCCGATGTGGTTGGTTAATTTATCAGAGACAGACAATGATGTGCTACACAGGAAGCAGATTTTGATCGAGCGCCAAGAAGATTACGACTTGGCTATGCAATTCCAACGAGTCGTTCGTGTGTGTCATGAACATGGAATTCATAGTTGCAGAGACTGGCAGTCCAAGCGCTTCAAATAAGTTAAAGACAAAGAGCTCAAGATGAGGGGGTGTCTGTTAGTGCACCGTTTTGCGTCTAGAGTCTTTGTATTTATTTTTAACGTTATTGTTTATTAATTAATGTAATAATTAGTTTATTTATTAGCCAGTTCGCTAAGTTAAAGGCTAGTTCGCTAGGGGATGTTAGCAAACTAGCCAAGTAATGTATTCCCTCCTGATTCGTTAGGGGATGTTAACGAATCAGGGGGTGGTTCGCTATGTTAATGTATGTAACGAAGGAGAGGCTGGTTCGCTAGGGGATGTTAGCGAACCAGATCACCTTCTATATATAGTGAACTCCTGTTCACAATTAATATAAGTTTTGAGAAAGTTTTGAGCTAATTAACGAACTGCTGTCCTATCTCTCTCTCAAGCTTCACCTAATATTATATAAATGTTACTGATAATGTATTGATAATAGATATACATATATACAACACTGAATCGATGTTAATTATGAGCTAGATCTAGTACTAATCGGATATTCACAGATCTGAGATCTGTTATTGTTATTGATTGGTATTCTGGGTTCCAACATTTTGCGAGTTGATAAAATAAATAAATGAATTTTAGTTTTATGTATAAATATTGATATACTTGTGTTGTATAAAAACTTATTTTATCGGATCGTTCAAAGTCAATAAGTATCCAAACCTGCAATATTCCCATATACATCTTGAAGAAAATTGTATCATAATTTAGGTTTAGTATAAACAATTTCTGTTAGTCGTATTTTATCTTCAATTAGTTTGTGTATAATAATCTATCTAACTGACTACCATCAAATACTACACGTCGCTCCCCACCTCTAAACCCACCACATTGTTTGATTTCTAAATGGAGAGCTGTCATTAATTTAACCAAAATTCGCGAGTCATGTGTATATTGATGGGTTTGGATCGGGTCAATGGATTATATCACATTGGCTATAACCATTCTTGAAAAACCTAATCTCCCCTGTGATTACAAACTCCGCCACCACACCTCCACCTAAATCTGATGGACGTTCTTTCCACGACTGCTCTTTTGGACAACATCGTTTCAAAGGTTATCCTATTATGTTCTCCTAATATTTATGTCCAGATTCTGATCGATCCAACTCATTCACTTTTATATGAATTGAAGTTAAGGGTATCGTAATTATTAATCAGTGAGATTTTCAAATTTTAACTGACCTAAAAACCTTTACAAACAATTGGAAATTTTCAGGTCAATTTGATTGATTCACAATGAAGTGTGAATGATTTGATTTAGCATTCGTTAATTAGGATTAAAATTGGTTAATTGCATCACTGAATTGGGAGTTTGTGTGTTTCTAGGGCAAATTATTGCTGATTTAATGTTACTAATATGTTCAGAGTGAATTCACAAAGAATCCATATGATATTACACCCTAAGCATCCTAAGTTATATTTTAATTATAATTGTTCATCTTATTTTGCGACTTAAAAAAATAAATAAATGAATTTTGGTTTTATGTTTAAATTATTGATATACTTGTGTTGTATAAAAACTTATTTTATTGGATTGTTCATAGTCAATCAGTATCCAAACTTGCAATATGCCTATTAACATCTTGAAGAAAATAGTATCATAATTTAGGTTTAGTATAAGCAGTTTAAGTTAATCGTATTTTATCATCTATTAGTTTGTGTATAATAATCTATGTTATCGCCTACCATCAGATACTACGCGTCACTCTCACGTCGCTCACCACCTCTAAATTCACAAGATTGTTTGATTACTAAATGGAGAGCTGTCATTAATTTAACCAAAATTCGCAGGTCATGTGTATATTGATGGTTTTGGATCGGGTCAATGGATTATATAACATTGGCTATAATCGTTCTTGAAAATACTAATTTACCATGTGAATCCGAACTCTTACACCACACCCCTGCTCTAATTTGACATACGTTCTCTTCACGGATGCTCTTTGAGAAAACATCGTTTCAAAGGTTATCCAATTCTCTTCTCCCAATCATTTCTAGATCCTATTATGTTCTCCCAATCTATATGTCCAAATTCTGATCGATCCAATTAGTTCACTTTCATATGAATTGAAGTTAAGGATGTCGTAATTATGAATCGGGGAGATTTTCTACTTCGAACTGACCTAAAAACCTTTAAAACAGTTGGTAATTTTCAGATTAATTTTATTGATTCGCATTGAATTGTGAATGATTTGATTTAGCTTTCGTTAGTTAGGATTAAAATTGGTTAATTGCATCACTGAACTGGGAGTTTGTGTGTTTCCTCGGAAAATTATTGCTGATTTAAGATTATTAATATGTTCAGAGTGATTCAGAAACAATCCATATGATATTACACCCTAGCCATCCTAAGTTATATTTTAATTATAATTGTTCATCTAATTTTGCGAGTTGTAAAAAATAAATAAATGAATTTTAGTTTTATGTTTAAATTATCGAAATACTTGTGTTGTATAAAAACATATTTCATCGGATCGTTCAAAGTCAATCAATATCCAAACTTGCAATATGCCCATTTACATCTTGAAGAAAATAGTATAATAATTTAAGTTTAGGATAAGTAGTTTCAGTTAATCGTATTTTATCATCAATTCGTTTGTGTATAATAATCTATCTAATCGCCTACCATCAAATACTACGCGTCACTCTGACGTCCCTCCCCACCTCTAAACCCACCAGATTATTTTATTTCTAAATGGAGAGCTATCTTTAATTTAACCAAAATTCTCGGGTCATGTGTATATTGATGGGTTTGGATCGGGTCAATGGATTATATCAAATTGGCTATAATTATTCTTGAAAAACCTAATCTCCCCTGTGATTACGAACACTGCCACCACACCTCCGCCTTAATCTGACGGACGTTCTTTCCACGGCTTCTCTATGAGACAACATTGTTTCATGATCCTATTATGTTCTCCCAATCTATATGTCAAGATTTTGATCGATCCAATTCATTCACTTTCATATGAAATGAATTTGAGGATGTCGTAATTATGAATCAATGAGATTTTCTACTTTGAACTGACCTAAAACCCTTTACAAACAGTTGGAAATTATCAGGTTAATTTGGTTGATTCGCATTGAAGTGTGAATGATTTGATTTAGCGTTCGTTAATTAGGATTAAAATTGGTTAATTGCATCACGAAAATGGGAGAATCTGTGTTTCTTGGGCAAATTATTGTTCATTTAAGGTTATTAATATGTTCAGAGTGAATTCAAAAAGAATCCATATGATGTTACACCCTAACCATCCTAAGTTATATTTTAATTATAATTGTTCATCTTATTTTGCGAGTTGAAAAAAATAAATAAATTAATTTTGGCTTTATGTTTAAATTATTGATATAGTTGTGTTGTATAAAAACTTATTTTATCGGATCGTTCAAAGTCAATCAGTATCCAAACTTGCAAAATGCCCATTTACATCTTGAAGAAAATAGTATCATAATTTAGGTTTAGTATAAGCAGGTTCAGCTAATCGTATTTTATCTTCAACTAGTTTGTGTATAATAATCTATCTAATTTCCTACCATCAAATACTACATATCGCTCCCACGTCGCTCCCCACCTCTAAAGCCACCAAATTGCTCAATTTCTAAATGGAGAGCTGTCATTAAATTAACCAAAATTCGTGGGTCATGTGTATATTGATGTGTTTGGATCGGGTCAATGGATTATATCCCATTGGCTATAATCGTTCTTGAAAATACTAATTTACAATGTGAATATGAACTCTTCCACCACACCTCCGCCCTAATCTGACATACGTTCTCTTCACAGCTGCTCTATGTGAAAACATCGTTTCAAAGGTTATCCTATTCTGTTCTCCCAATCTATATGTCCAGCGTCTGATCGATCCAATTCGATCACTTTCATATGAATTCAAGTTAAGGATGTCGTAATTATGAATCGGGGAGATTTTCTACTTTGAAATGACCTAAAAACCTTTACAAACAGTTGGAAATTTGAAGGTTAATTTGATTGATTCGCATTGAAGTGTGAATGATTTGATTTAGCGTTCGTTAGTTAGGATTAAAATTGGTTAATTGCATCAATGAACTGGGAGTTTGTGTGTTTCCAGGGAAAATTATTGCTGACTTAAGATTATTAATATGTTCAGAGGGAATTCAGAAAGAATCCATATGATATTACACCCTAGCCATCCTAAGTTATATTTTAATTTTAATTGTTCATCTAATTTTGCGAGTTGAAAAAAATAAATAAATGAATTTTAGTTTTATGGTTAAATTAATGAAATACTTGTGTTGTATAAAAACTTATTTTATCGGATCGTTCAAAGTCAATCTGTGACACCCGGTAAATTCCCCAATCCCTTAAACTAAGTAATCAACCTAATAATTAGGTGATTGTAAATATTATGCGCGCCGTGTTAGTCAGCGCGTGCATTTGTTATGTGCGCCCTGCGCGAGCGCGCTATGTTAAGAATCAGCGCGGGCACATTATGTGCGCCCGGCGCGAGCATATGTTAGAATCAGCGCGGGCATTTGTTTGCCCTGCGCGAGCGCGCCATGTTAGTCAGCGCGTGCATGTTATATGCGCCATGCGCGAGCGCACCATGTTAAGAACCAGCGTGGGCATATGTTATATGCGCCATGCGTGAATGTTTTGGCTTTATGTTTTCATGTAACTTAACGTTGTCTAATGGGTTGACCGTCACGCATGATGCTAAGGCGGGTGCACCCTAAATCGTTTATGCGCGTGCGGAAGGGAACTAACCTCCCCGCATGGCGGGAACATTGAGAGCTAGTTTGTCTGAAGCTCCAGGATGGAATTGACTTCAACATGACTGATCACTATGTTGAAATACCAAGACCACCTGGAGAATCTACAAATGAAACTCAAATGTCCCTAACTGCGAGAAGGTTACGCACCTACCCGCAGCAAAGAAATGTTCTACACGCAGAAAGCTATGCGCACCAAGTTATACGCGCAGAACACTTAGTCAAAATGTTCAGATTTACGGAAATTGTTCCCGCCCAAAAGAAAACAGTAACGTGTTTCAGAAAATTTCTACTTTTTACTGTGCACTGGCAAAAGCACACTGTAGCATGAACAGTCAACTATCAGCCACCCTACTTTCACCAACCACAGACCTGCATGTCCTGCAAAAATCAGAATCTTTCACCCACTCCTCCACTTTTGAATAAATAATAATACTTTCCATACTTTATCATCATCACACCTAGATATGAAAAGATTACAATCCCCTAAATCAAGGGATTGTGTCCCATTGAATTTGCCTATAAATATGTAACCTAAAATTATCACTCAACACACTTCAAACTTCTCTCTTAAAACTGAAAATCTGCCCTGAATCATCTCCCAAGCATCTATTTTGATTTTCAATTCCGTTCCTGTTACAAGGTAAGCCGAGATTATAACCTTGAGATCTACTTTTCGACCCATATATCTTGATCTTAATATACATATTTGTTATTTAATCGTATTCTAGACCTTCGATTCCGAGGCCAACACCAAGAAAACCCGAATCTCGATTAATTCCATAACAAGAACCACAGGTGAGTCTCACAGCCCCTATTTTCACTGTTTTCACTGTTTTTAAACTGTTTTCGGGGCGAGGGACACGTACTTAAATAATGATTTATCATGGTATACTTACAAGCTATGCAAGCGATTTTGTGTTTAAGTTATGTTTCATGATGAGCAATGCGAATGGTTATCTAAGGTTTTCGATGTATGTGCGCTAGAACTCGAGTAAGTGATCACTTTACCATTGGAACTCTAAGGGTAGGGACTGCTGGTTTGATCCACCCACTCGTAGGGGTCGCACCTCTTTGCATGGACGAGTGCCTAGTATGGTCATGGGGCAGTACTATGGGTTTGAGCCCGCTCGTAGGGGTCGCGCCTCTTTGCATGGACGAGCGCCTTGTTTTCCGGCACAACGTCCGCGCGTAACCCGCGGGACGGTAATATGTTATTTTAGCTCGTAGTGGCAGCGCCACTTTGCATAGACGAGCACGGTTTTTCAGAAGTGTCCGCGCGTAACCCGCGGGACGATATTACATTGTTTTAGCTCGTAGTGGCAGCGCCACTTTGCATGGACGAGCACATTTTCCTGAAACGTTCGCGCGTAACCCGCGGGACGGTATTACTTATGTTTAGCTCGTAGTGGCAGCGCCACTTTGCATAGACGAGCACAGTTCCCAGAAATGTTCGCGCGTAACCCGCGGAACGATTTTACCAGAATATATTGATAGAGCTATGTTTTACCAAGCATGTGTTTTAATGAGGCTAACAGAATTATGTTTCAGAATGATTATGATGCAATACGATTTATCAAGTTACTAAAACTTGTGAACTCACTCAGTTTATACTGATTCAAATGTTTTTACGTGTCTTTCAGGAAATAACTAGGTAGCGCATGGAGTCACACTTAGAGCACCACACGCTGAACATCTAAAACAAGCTTTTTGGAAGATTTTGGTTTTATCCCCTCGATGCGCACGGTTACCCGCCGCGCAAGGGGATATGGCGAGGAAATCTTCAGTTTTATACTTGGATGTTTTTATGTAACTTTTAAACAATGTAATGTATTAAACATTTCTTACGAAATGAAAATCTTTGAATGTTTGCAATGGCCCGTGCTTAATTATCAATCCCCACTCGCGCGCGCCCGGCTGTTTCCGCCGCTCAGGGCCGGGTGTGACAGATTGGTATCAGAGCACTGGTTATAGCGAACTAGGAAAAGAAGTTTTTAACCTAGACTATAACCTTTGGGGAATCGCATGAAAAATTTTTCAAAGAATATTTTCAAAAGAAAAATCACACACGCACTTAGGAACACGGGTCACAGTGTCTAGAGATAAGAACATTATGTGCTCTGAGTACATGCGCTAAGTTTGTTATATTTTCTTTTTATGAAAAGAATGCCTCCAACCAGAGCCAAGGGAATTACCATGACACCCGAGGAGCTCGCAGAAATAATCGCGCAGGCGATTGCAACGCATGAGGCCAGCAAGGCCGAATCTAGTCAGGGTCGCCAAGAGAACGAGACCCCAGAACCCGAATCAGGAGCCTTGGACAAAGGATGCTCCTATAAAACATTCATGGCCTGTAGGCCTTGGCCGTTCAAAGGCACCGAAGGAGCCATTGGGCTCTACAATTGGATCGACAAGATGGAGACAGTTCTCTCCATCAGCGGATGTAGTGAAAACCAGAAGGTCCTTTACGCGACCTGTATGTTCCAAGAAGCAGCTTCATCTTGGTGGAAGCTTCAAGTGAAAACATTGGGGAGAGAAGTTGCTCTCCACAAGACCTGGGAAGAATTGAAAGAAATGATGATGAGAAAGTTCTGCTCTCGCGCAGAAATTCAGAGCTTGCAACAAGAATTCTGGAACCACACCATGGTAGGAACGGATATCGATGCCTACACCAATCGTTTCAACGAGCTTTGCCAGCTGGTGCCAGACATGGCAAACACAGAAGAAAAGAAAATCGAGAGGTACATCTTTGGGTTACCTCCTGTCGTTAGAGTCCCGCTCAACGCCGCCGCACCTCCGACCTTTGACGAGGCGGTTGCGCGAGCCATCACCCTTACAAGGGATACGGTTCGTGCGGGTATGTTGACTGCTCGCTTGAACGAGCAGCGAACCTCTGACTCCAAGAGGAAATGGAACTCCCACCGAGGATCAGACTTCAAGCAACCACCGCCCAAGAAGCAGGAAAGCACAAGGGTTTACGCGATTCAAGCCGCGGAACCATCAAGGAAAGGATACAGCGGGCCTCGCCCATGGTGCAGCAAATGCAAGTACCACCACGATGGTGAGTGCACAAAAATCGAATGCGCCAAATGTGGCAGACCAGGACACAAGGCGATGAATTGTCGCATCAGAGAAGCTGGATCGAGCGACAGCTGCTACGCATGCGGGAAGCCTGGACACTTCAGTCGGGATTGCCCACAGAAAGGAAACCAAGCTCGCGGGAGAGCTTTTGTGATTGGCGCGGGTGAAGCAAAGGAAGAGCCAAATGTGGTAACCGGTACGTTTTTGCTTAACGGTCATTATGCATCTGTCTTATTTGATACTGGCGCTGACCTAAGTTTTATATCCCATGAGTTTAAAAACTCCCTGGGCTTAGCAACCAGTAGGCTAGACAAACCTTATACTATAGAACTAGCCAATGGTAGGCAGTTATGCGCGAATGAAAGGACTGAACAATGTGTATTAGTCATGGGAGGTCATGAGTTCAATATTAACTTGTTGCCAATAGATTTGGGAAGTTTCGATATTGTGGTAGGTATGGATTGGTTGGTCGAAAATCTCGCGGAGATTGTTTGTCATGAGAAGCAGGTTCGGATTCCACTGTTGAACGGAGAAAATTTGATGATTCAAGGGGAAAGAAGGGGAGTTGCGACGAAACTGATTTCGTGCCTAAAGGCGCGTAAGTGCCTAAGGAAAGGGTGCTACGCCTTCCTGGCGCATGTAGTAGAGAAAGGAGATGAGCGAAGAATTGAAGACTTACCAGTAGTGCGCGAATTTCCAGAAGTTTTTCCTGAAGATTTGCCCGGGTTACCGCCGCCGCGACAAGTCGAGTTTCGTATTGATTTGGTCCCAGGAGCTGCGCCAGTAGCTCGAGCGCCTTATCGCTTAGCTCCATCTGAGATGCAAGAGCTATCCAATCAGTTACAGGAACTATTGGATAAGGGTTTCATACGCCCAAGCTTTTCACCTTGGGGAGCTCCAGTACTGTTTGTAAAGAAGAAAGATGGTTCGTTCAGAATGTGTATTGACTACAGGGAGCTGAACAAGCTGACAGTCAAAAATCGGTACCCCTTACCGAGGATTGACGACTTATTTGACCAGTTGCAGGGATCCAGTTACTATTCGAAGATAGATCTACGGTCAGGATACCACCAACTTAGGGTCCATGAGGAAGACGCGCCAAAGACAGCCTTCCGAACCAGATATGGCCATTATGAGTTCTTAGTGATGCCTTTCGGGCTAACTAATGCGCCGGCTATATTCATGGATCTGATGAACCGTGTGTGCAAACCATACTTGGACAAGTTTGTGATTGTGTTTATAGATGATATTTTGATTTACTCTCGAACCAAGGCCGAGCATGAGCAACACCTGAGAATGATTTTGGAATTGTTAAAGAAAGAAAAGTTGTATGCGAAGTTTTCCAAGTGCGAGTTCTGGCTTAAAGAAGTTCACTTCCTCGGTCACGTTGTTAACGAGAAAGGAATTCACGTCGATCCTTCTAAGGTTAAAGCCATCGAAAACTGGGAAGCGCCAAAAACCTCAACTGAGGTGAGGCAATTCCTTGGGCTAGCTGGCTACTATCGACGCTTCATTGAGAACTTCTCCAAGATAGCTCTACCTCTGACCGCGCTAACTCAGAAAGACAGGATGTTTGTTTGGGGCGAAAACCAGGAAGCAGCGTTTCAAATGTTGAAGCAGAAGTTATGTAGTGCGCCAATTCTATCTCTGCCCGAGGGGACAGATGACATCGTTGTTTACTGCGACGCTTCACATCAGGGACTTGGATGTGTCCTTATGCAGCGAGACAAAGTCATAGCGTATGCCTCGCGCCAACTTAAGATCAATGAGAAGAACTACACAACGCATGATTTAGAACTTGGAGCTGTTGTCTTCGCGCTAAAGATTTGGCGCCATTACCTCTACGGTACGAAATGTGTAATCTTTACGGATCATAAGAGCCTCCAACATATATTCGATCAGAAGGAATTAAACATGAGGCAACGAAGATGGGTTGAATTGTTGAATGACTATGATTGCGAGATCAAGTATCATCCGGGGAAAGCGAATGTGGTAGCAGACGCGCTAAGCAGAAAGGAGCGAATAAAAACGCTACGAGTCAAGGCTCTAAGATTGACCATTCACGCAGATCTCGCTACTCGCATCCGAGAAGCTCAGCAAGAAGCCTTGAAACCAGAGTTTGTTAAAAATGAATGCCTTGGAGGTATGGTTAAAAGTTTGGAACTGAAAGAGAACGGCAATCTATATTTCGCTAACCGCATATGGGTCCCTCTCAAGGGAGGATTGCGCGAGCAAGTTTTAAACGAAGCTCACAAGACGCGGTATTCTGTACATCCTGGCGCAGACAAGATGTACCAAGATGTTAAAATGTTGTATTGGTGGCCCAATCTTAAAGGCGCCATCGCGACGTATGTCAGTAAGTGCCTGACGTGTTCGAAGGTAAAGGCTGAATACCAGAAACCATCGGGGTTGCTTCAGCAGCCAGAAATTCCCATGTGGAAGTGGGAACAAATCTCTATGGACTTCATCACCAAACTACCAAGGACACCTGGGGGTTATGACACGATATGGGTTATTGTAGATCGGCTAACTAAGTCAGCGCACTTCCTGCCGATTAAAGAAACTGATAAAATGGAAAAGTTAGCCCGACTATATATTCGAGAAGTAGTTTCAAAACATGGAGTCCCAGTGTCCATCATTTCTGATAGAGATAGTCGGTTCACCTCAAGGTTTTGGAGATCATTACAAGAGGGGTTAGGTACTCGACTGGACATGAGTACGGCTTATCATCCTCAAACGGATGGACAAAGCGAACGAACGATCCAGACATTGGAAGATATGCTGCGCGCGTGCGCGATCGATTTTGGAGGTAGTTGGGATACCCACCTCCCGTTGGTTGAATTTTCTTACAATAACAGTTATCACACAAGCATTAAGGCTGCGCCGTTCGAAGCTTTATATGGGCGCAAGTGTAGATCCCCACTGTGTTGGGCTGAAATGGGCGACAAGCAAATGACTGGTCCAGAAGTGATCCAAGAAACAACAGACAAGATTTTTCAGATAAGGGATCGCCTTAAGGCAGCACGCGACAGACAGAAAAGTTATGCTGATATGAGAAGGAAACCGTTGGAGTTTCAAGTAGGGGATAAAGTACTTTTGAAAGTCTCTCCATGGAAGGGAGTCCCCCGTTTCGGTAAGCGAGGAAAGCTAAATCCGCGCTACATTGGACCTTTTGAGATCCTGGAGAGGATCGGTCCAGTTGCTTATAAACTCCGTCTACCCGCCGAACTCAGTGGAGTTCATGATACGTTTCATGTATCCAACCTCAAGAAATGTTTATCTGACGAAACGTTGATTATACCGATGGAAGAAATTCATATTGACAAACAGCTGCACTTCGTAGAAGAACCTATAGCAGTAACCGATTGGAAAGAACAAAGGTTGCGCAGAAGCAGAATCAAGTTGGTAAAAGTTCAATGGAACTCAAGGCGTGGGCCTGAATTCACTTGGGAAAGAGAAGATCAGATGCGCATGAAATACCCACACCTCTTTCAGAACATGGCTTCTGCCAGCAACGTCTCCTAAATTTCGGGACGAAATTCGTTTAACGAGGGGAGAATGTGACACCCGGTAAATTCCCCAATCCCTTAAACTAAGTAATCAACCTAATAATTAGGTGATTGTAAATATTATGCGCGCCGTGTTAGTCAGCGCGTGCATTTGTTATGTGCGCCCTGCGCGAGCGCGCTATGTTAAGAATCAGCGCGGGCACATTATGTGCGCCCGGCGCGAGCATATGTTAGAATCAGCGCGGGCATTTGTTTGCCCTGCGCGAGCGCGCCATGTTAGTCAGCGCGTGCATGTTATATGCGCCATGCGCGAGCGCACCATGTTAAGAACCAGCGTGGGCATATGTTATATGCGCCATGCGTGAATGTTTTGGCTTTATGTTTTCATGTAACTTAACGTTGTCTAATGGGTTGACCGTCACGCATGATGCTAAGGCGGGTGCACCCTAAATCGTTTATGCGCGTGCGGAAGGGAACTAACCTCCCCGCATGGCGGGAACATTGAGAGCTAGTTTGTCTGAAGCTCCAGGATGGAATTGACTTCAACATGACTGATCACTATGTTGAAATACCAAGACCACCTGGAGAATCTACAAATGAAACTCAAATGTCCCTAACTGCGAGAAGGTTACGCACCTACCCGCAGCAAAGAAATGTTCTACACGCAGAAAGCTATGCGCACCAAGTTATACGCGCAGAACACTTAGTCAAAATGTTCAGATTTACGGAAATTGTTCCCGCCCAAAAGAAAACAGTAACGTGTTTCAGAAAATTTCTACTTTTTACTGTGCACTGGCAAAAGCACACTGTAGCATGAACAGTCAACTATCAGCCACCCTACTTTCACCAACCACAGACCTGCATGTCCTGCAAAAATCAGAATCTTTCACCCACTCCTCCACTTTTGAATAAATAATAATACTTTCCATACTTTATCATCATCACACCTAGATATGAAAAGATTACAATCCCCTAAATCAAGGGATTGTGTCCCATTGAATTTGCCTATAAATATGTAACCTAAAATTATCACTCAACACACTTCAAACTTCTCTCTTAAAACTGAAAATCTGCCCTGAATCATCTCCCAAGCATCTATTTTGATTTTCAATTCCGTTCCTGTTACAAGGTAAGCCGAGATTATAACCTTGAGATCTACTTTTCGACCCATATATCTTGATCTTAATATACATATTTGTTATTTAATCGTATTCTAGACCTTCGATTCCGAGGCCAACACCAAGAAAACCCGAATCTCGATTAATTCCATAACAAGAACCACAGGTGAGTCTCACAGCCCCTATTTTCACTGTTTTCACTGTTTTTAAACTGTTTTCGGGGCGAGGGACACGTACTTAAATAATGATTTATCATGGTATACTTACAAGCTATGCAAGCGATTTTGTGTTTAAGTTATGTTTCATGATGAGCAATGCGAATGGTTATCTAAGGTTTTCGATGTATGTGCGCTAGAACTCGAGTAAGTGATCACTTTACCATTGGAACTCTAAGGGTAGGGACTGCTGGTTTGATCCACCCACTCGTAGGGGTCGCACCTCTTTGCATGGACGAGTGCCTAGTATGGTCATGGGGCAGTACTATGGGTTTGAGCCCGCTCGTAGGGGTCGCGCCTCTTTGCATGGACGAGCGCCTTGTTTTCCGGCACAACGTCCGCGCGTAACCCGCGGGACGGTAATATGTTATTTTAGCTCGTAGTGGCAGCGCCACTTTGCATAGACGAGCACGGTTTTTCAGAAGTGTCCGCGCGTAACCCGCGGGACGATATTACATTGTTTTAGCTCGTAGTGGCAGCGCCACTTTGCATGGACGAGCACATTTTCCTGAAACGTTCGCGCGTAACCCGCGGGACGGTATTACTTATGTTTAGCTCGTAGTGGCAGCGCCACTTTGCATAGACGAGCACAGTTCCCAGAAATGTTCGCGCGTAACCCGCGGAACGATTTTACCAGAATATATTGATAGAGCTATGTTTTACCAAGCATGTGTTTTAATGAGGCTAACAGAATTATGTTTCAGAATGATTATGATGCAATACGATTTATCAAGTTACTAAAACTTGTGAACTCACTCAGTTTATACTGATTCAAATGTTTTTACGTGTCTTTCAGGAAATAACT